>NW_026057582.1:80351062-80394816 GCF_023721935.1 Panthera uncia | reverse complement strand
TTCTTCTTCTTCTTCTTCTTCTTCTTCTTCTTCTTCTTCTTCTTCTTCTCATATTTACTTATTTTGAGAGAGAGAGAGTGTATGGAAGAGAGGCAGAGATAGAGGGAGAGAGAGAGAATCCCAAGAAGGCTCAGCACTGTCACTGTGGGGTTTGATCCCACATCTGTGTGATCATGACCTGAGCCAAAATCAAGAGTCAGATGCTTAACTGATGGAGCCATGCAGGTTCCCCTCAAACACTTACCTGAAATGGGTTTACTTGGCTTGGATTGGGGGAGTGTGAGAGACTTGGTTTTTGGCAGGGAAGTTAGTTTGGGGACAATAAAAACTTACTAAGTGATTCTTACCTCTTTTTCTCTTTTAGAATTATTGAATGTACCTTATCTGTCATATTGCCTTAAGGGTTTCTGTCAGAGAAAGCTTAATAATGGAGGACATTTCTTTCTGTCAGCAACTCTTAAGCAAAAACTCAACTTTTTTTCCCCCCTATGTAGGAAAAACCCAGTTTGTGCCTACTGTGTGTTTCTTTCCCGTGAATCTCCTTTACTATTCACTTCTGATTCTTCTGATCACTAACTATATGGAGGTTTTTCCCTACATCAAGCAATTCTCTGGGATACAAACTGGGTATCCCACAATTCAGCCCAGTTCTGACACTATGTAACCAGAGATCGCATCCGGTACATAGAGATAGTGTTACAGGATTTTTTTTTTAATCTCAGTACCTGGGATTTATTGTCTCAGTGCTTGGAAGATTGAAGAGGTGCACACAAAATGAGCAGCAGGCAAAAGTTTATTAGAGTATAAGATTAGAAAGTAAGAATAGTAGGAAAATTCTCATTTTGTAAGGTTCTGGTAGCCATCCCTCCCACCTCTGCCCATTCCTTCTCCCTTGTTCCTTCTCAGGTTCTACCCTTGCTGGATAGGTGCTGGGTTGTCCATTCCTCATTGGCTTGTTTTCATTGTATGAGGGGTGGTTGATGCCCATACCTTTCCTAGTGGGTCATAGGTTTTATGGTCTACTTATTTTTAGTCAGGTCTTTTGTCAAATTCCTAAGGGAATCTGAGGGGAAGTAGGTGGTGTCTGTTACATTCTTAAGAAGAACCTTGAGCCTGAGGGGTTTGCTATGGTCAAACAGTCCCAGAATTGTTCCAAAATATGTCTTTCTCTACCCAGGGACCTCAGGTCCAAATCCTTTCCTTCTCTGCTTATTTTATCCTATTTCTTTTCCTATCATAATAACACCAGGTTCCACAGGTTAAGGATTCAGTCCTACCATACTGTCTCCCACCTCTTCACCCCCACCCTATTTCAGATGCCTGTTGAAAATCCAGGTTGTTGTCTATGCTTCTGACTGACTCTAAATCAGAGGTTCTCATGACCCCTTCCTCAGGTTTGATTGATTTGCTGGCACAGCTCACAGAACTCACAGAAACATTTTATTTACTAGATTACCAGTATAGTATGAGGGGATATAACTCAGCAACAGCCAGACAGAGGAGATGCATAGGGCATGGTATGAGGAATGAGTGTGGAGCTGCCGTGCCCTCTCTGGGCTTGCCACTCTCCTCACACCTCCATGTGTTCACCAGTCTGGGCCCTCTCCAAACCCTGACCTCTTGGGTTTAATGGAGGCTTTATTACATAGGTATGATTGATTAACTCATTGGTCTTTGGTGATTGATTCAAACTCTATATTTTCTTTCTTCCCAGTTGGTCAGGGGGGTAGGAAGGGAAGTCCCAACCCTCTAATCACATGGTTGGCTCCTCTGGTGACCAGCCCTCATCCTTAGCCACTTTAGAAAAGTCACCTTATTGATATAACAAAAGACATCTTGATTGTACTCTTATCACTTAGGATTTCCAAGGGTTTTGGGAGCTCTGTGCCAGAAACTGGGATGAAGACTACATGTACAGTATAGCTAGCTCGCTAGCTATCTCAACATCACAACAACCATTAACATCTTTAGACTGGGCCAGCTACTCAATCTTCAATTCCCTGAGCTCTCTTCTAATGACTGTTGAAGTAAACTCTCAGTTCCAGGAGACTTCATTGAGTCCATCGTGGGAGGGAGGTATGTGACCCAGTAGAGAGTCAGTGTTAGTGGGGGAGAAGGTCCAGGCCTAAGGGTGCTATATTACAACTGAGGGAATCGATGGTGCTGTTAAGAAATGCTTCCCCAAAGCAGACAAGGGGGATCTCTGAGTAGTCTCAAGGATGGGATTTTCATACTGGAAATTCCTGCCTATATAGGAGAACAATATCTATGGAGAGTTCCTACCCACATCAAAGGCTTTCTCAGTACAAAGGAAAACGTCATGGGTCGGGTGTTGGTGCAGTTGGGCTGTGGAATTATTGTTTACACCTACGAATTAAGCGTAAAAATTATGGATTGTTTGATAATGCAAAGAAGACACTGGAGTTAGAGTACTTGGCAAATAAATATAAGCTCACCTTTATAAGTCACTAAGATGGCAATTGGGAGGGTTGTCAAAGTAAACATTGACTGTTAAGGTTTACCACTGTTTAGGTGGAGCCTTATAATGATCACTTGAGCCCTCTTGGTCTCATCAGAATTCTAGAGATCAAGTACAGTAGCCAAGCCTGGGTGCCTAGGTGGCTGGTCCTCAGAAAGTCCATCACTTTATCTCAAGAGAAGATACCAGTGACAGTAAACCAGAAAAGAGAGCCCTGACAAATGAATTAATGACCTGAAATAGACCCGAGCGAATCCCTGATTTTCCAAAGCATAAGAAGGCCTGCTTCTGCCATCACTGGTCAGCTTGGCCACCCTGGTTCGGAAACCTAGTAAGTTCTGAACATTCTTTGGAGGGATGAATGTCCCTACTCAAATCTTCAAAAGGCTGTATATACTGTACCCTACTATGTATTTTCCCTAGGGCTATCGGCTTCACCTGGCTGTGGAAAGGTAGGGGCTGGAGATTGTGGGGAGATGCCACTAAACACCTGATCATTACAGCTAGTCCTCTCCACTTGGAGGAACTCAGCCCACAGTTAGGGCCAGAACAAGTGCTGAAGGCATACAAAATAAGGACCTAACTCTCTCCATCCCTCAAGTACTTTAAGTGCACAAGCTCAGATAAGAGATAGCATGATATTTTTTTCTAAGGAATTTGAATTTTCTCCTAGAGGCAATGGGGATCTATTGAAGGATTTTAAACAAGGGAATTTGCATTATAATATCTGCATTTGGAAAATTCACTCCACTGATGGTATTGAAGATGCATATGTAAGGGTTAGAAGCTAAGTACAGAATCTCTTTATACTAAACTTTGTTTCATAATGAATAGTTGGATGACAAGGATTCCAGTGAATCCATAAAATAAACTTTGATCTATTGAAAATATGAATTTAATTCTCATATTTAAAACTCCATATGTGAGTTAACTTCCCTATTTAAAACTCTTCATGAGCTCCATATTGCCTAGAAAACAGTCTTCAATCTATTTGACCATGTTCTTATCAGTAAAGAAAAAAAAAACCCTCAAGAATTTCCCATACCACTATATCTATGTTTATTTAGTTATAAATACACATATGCAAAGTAATAATGTATTAAGTGCTTCAAAAAACAGATGCACAGAAATTTTAAAAGCACAAAATAAAACTAAATATAATCAGAAATTCTGTTTTCTTTCCAATCTCCCAAAGATCATTGCATACCCTTTTGGAGACCTGGTCCTAGAGAATAGAGATATAGCTGTTCAGCATGACATAGAAGCTCTATCATGAAGTGATATATATGGTCACATCTCCAGGCTCTCTCTTTCCAGTGTTGACCACCAATTCCTCAAAAGCAGTTCCCCTATTTTGGTCCGGTGGTTTTTCCTCTCTGGGTCTTTGTTCATCCTTTTTTTTTTTTTTTATATGGACTGTTATTCTCCTATAGCTTTCTTCCCTTTGTTTTTATATCTGACTCTCTCTTCCCATCCAATGTGGACATTACCTGCATGTGGATCACTTTTCTTCCCCTTACTATGAGCTTCTTGAGGGCAAGAATTATATCTGAGGCTTGTCTGTATTTCCAGTGGAACTGAGTAGACACATCTGACACATCCTCAGCTACAGTTTTGATAAGATGCAAACAGAAGATGTATTTTGCGACACAGAAAGGACCATATATAGTATGAGGGTAATTATGTGACTGTGTATTTTTTCCTCCTCAACCAAAAATTTCTGCTAACTGTGGACATTTTATAGTTTATACAAAGTATTTCTAGTAGTAATAATAATAAATGCTAATAACAGTTCTTCATGAATAAGATTTCCTGATTCTTGTTGAACATTAGTTTAATTACTAGTTAATCCTATTTGGATATTCCTTTCAAGGAATAATAATAAGTCCTCATATTTATATTTTGCTTTATTATAAGTGATTGAAACCAGAATATTTACTTCCTTTAAGGACCTGACAGAGGGGGTAAAATTCTTTTCAATTAAACATGTTTCCAAAACATTAAGTATTTTATAAGAGAACAATTCTTTGGAAACACTGGTTTAAACAGTTAAAAATGCCTCCTATGTAGGATTGTGAAATACTTATCCTACAGGGATCTATATAGGCATGCTATATTTGTCCAAACATTTTTGATCATGGGGAACCCCATTGTTCAAGAAACATCTCATCGAGCTACCTGGCTTCTGCAAAACTTTGCCAAACTCTGAATCAGAATGTTGAAGACCTCTCTGAGGAGGCAGAACTAGTTTGTTACTGACTACTACAAATCAGTAGCACCTGTTAATATGGTATCACTATTACAGCTTGGCCACTGGCTTTTTTGCAACTCCTAGAGTGTATTGTCTTTAGGAGAGAAACATGTTGGTTTGTAAATGCAATATCTTTGTATCTTCCAAGACTTCCAATAAATATTTGTTGATTAAAATAATTTCAAGGAATAAGTAGGTTAGGAAGGATAAAGAAAGGCAACAGAGACTATGTGAATTGCAGTTAAGAGTACAAAATAGGGGCACTGGTGAGAGAAGGTAGGGATGGGATGCAAAGAGGGCAACAGAGGAGCTCAGAAGGTTTAAAGACACATGCTACCCTGTCAGTCTGGCTGTTGATGTAAGTCCTGGGTTTGCAAAGTAGTCATACTCCTGATACTGTCTAGAAACTTTCTCCAAGAGGCTCAAGTAGCTTTGTTAGATTATTCTCCTGGCCGCTATTTCTGATTTGCTTGCACTTATTCCATGAATAAGTAATGGAAGAGTAAAGAGACCTGTTTTTATGGGTAACCCTTTTTGTAACCATTTGTATATGACTTACCTCTCCAAATGGACATATGAGTTCTTGGAGAGCATAGGTCTCGTCGAATGAATTTGGACATTTCTCTTATTGACCACTATGACTCCTTGCCACTTAGGTGGTATATAAATTCATTAATGAATGAACAAAGAAACTTTTATGATAAAGAATTTGACTGACATTTATCTCTGGTTCCTGGAAAGGAGACTATATCCTTGGAATTTCCTGGTGTCTGAAGTGAAGAAGTTTTATGGAGGACTGGACCCTTATCTTATGGGGTTTGTGCTAACTTCAGGTAGTTATTACTAGAATTGAATTGCAGTGTATCAGTTGGTGTCAGAAAATGAGCCAACAAAAGAACACTGGTGTTCTGACTCCGAGAGGAGTGCCCTAGCTTTTAGTATGTTCTATCCTTAAGAGCAGGTATCATTCCACCCTGGCATCTTGAACAATGCATTGCTTACTCATAGTGGTTTAATACATGTGTGTTGTATAGAGTTAGATTTGTTTAACTGTGATCTCATGATCAAGGACTTACACATTCAAGTGAGCCAAGAGAAAAAGGTGATATTGTTAACAGGTTTTACATACCTGGCTTTGGAGGTGATTGGAAACTAGTTATACTATACTTGCTGTGTCTTGATGTTGATCCCATGAGCATCTCCACTTAGCAGTTTTGTTGCCATGGTGCATACTCTCCGAAAAGGTGCAGAATAAATATTAACGTTTTATTTACTTTTGAGAGACAGAGACATAGTGTGAGCAGGGGAGGGGCAGAGAGAGAGGGAGACACAGAATCTGAAACAGGCTCCAGGCTCTAAGCTGTCAGTGCAGAGTGTGACGTGGGGCTTGAAATTATGAACCATGAGATCATGATCTGAGCTGAAGTTGGAAGCTCAGCTGACTGAGCCAGCCAGGTGCCTCATTGTAGAAGAAATATTAAATATACCTGAGTAAGATTCAGGATTGAAATTCACTTCTAGGTTTTCTAGTCTGAGAAATGATGTATCAGAATTGTCAGGATTGGAGTTGTATGCTGAGTCCTGCACTTGATATTTTAGCTAGTGAGAATATACTGAACTGAGTGTATGTCCCCAGAAGTGAGGCCCATGGGAGTAGCTCTTAAGAAGCCATTAAACCTGGCACCATGCTTCAAGTGTAAGATTCAAAGTGTCCTTCCCTTTTTAGCAACCTCCAGGGAGATTCCACAAGATACCCAACCAAATTCCTTTGATCTACCTGTTTTCCAGAGATGAATCATCCTTTTAAAGAACTCTTGTTTGGATCTTAATAATCTCCCTTTGGCTTTCTCCCATTTTGTCACTTCTTATCATATGAACCTTTCCTTGCTTCCATTTTCCTTTTCATTTTGTCTTTTTTTTTCACCTGGGTACTCAAGACCACTACACTTAGGTTTTCTTCACATGCAGATTCCTTTTTGTTTAACATTAGGAAATACTCTCTTTAGGTTTTGGAACAACCGGTAGGACACTTTCTAGAATACTCATTTTTGTATTTGTGTCTTCACGGGTATGACAGAATATTCTTCAAGTTTAAAATTGGTATTTATTTCATTGTCAATGTAGTAGAACCTGACCAAGATCAGTACCATGCTCTTTATCTTATGACTTCCTTAAATGTATGGAAAACCTCAAACCATCTCCAGTTGAATTGCTTTGCTAGTGTAGGGGTGGAGAAATTTTCCTTCTACTCTTTAGGTTCTTTGGCTGATATAACAATTAAATTCTGACATAAGACAGATTAACAGGAAAAAAAATTAATTTTCTATGTATTGGAGCCAGAAAGATATGGCTCAAGGGAAAGTTGGACAGTGTGGCTTATATGCCATCCTGAGCTAAGGAATGGGAAGGCATAGGGCCCTGGGGTTTCAAAGGGGAGGAGGGTAATTCACTGGACATAGGAGGAGCAGATGTTTGGTAATTAGATGTTTGCCCTGCCATACAGATTAAAGCTTTCAAATAAAAGTTATGTGTGGTAATAGCTTTCTTTATGGGCCAGGCCCCTGTATCTAAATTCTTTTAGGTAGTTAAGGGAAAAGTGAAAGGTTTTTTGTTTGTTTATTTGTTTTTGAGTCTGCTGGGTCTTGATTGTCTTTGGCTCAAAATAACCCACATACCAAAGTAGCATATTTTGGGGTCATGTATTCTCCCCTTCACGAGGTAGATTATCCACATTAAGTTTACATATAGTCCAGCAAAGATATATAGTAAAAAATCCTTAATAATCACAGCTTTAAAGCCAATTAGAACTTAATAAATTGTTCACAGAAGGATGGTGTGTTTTTTAAATCATGAATTCTGTCTCAGTAGGTATCATGAGAGGGAGTTTCACTGGGCCCATGGCATTTACAAATTCTGATTGGCATTTCCTTCTTTGTTGAAAAGAGAACCTAGCTCAGTTTGCAGCAAATATGACAGTAGTCTGTGCAAATGTATGTCTAAAATGCAGCTCTGTGGGGGTTAAACATTCAAGCTTATATGAGACAGCATCAGTTTCAGGTCAAAGTGCTGTTCTTAAATGATCAGTATAGAACAGAAAAAAGGCATTGAAGTGACCTTGCTGAGGGTCTAAAACTGCACCAAAGCCTTTTCTGCATGATTAAGTGAGCAGAATCTTAGATTAGCTAAAAGCAGTGCAGAAACATAATGAGTTCACTTATTTTGGAGCATTTAATAACAGTTATAGACAGTTATGTGATCAGGCGGAGTTATGACTTATTCATTCTTTCATTGCTATTAAAATTACTGCATTTGAGGTTTTTAAAGTCATTGAAATAAAAAAAAGTCTGATTTATGTTAGGAGAATTTAGCTTGCCCTTTGGTCTCTCAGTTTTTAAATGATATAATTAGACTTTTTAAAGACCATTCTAAAAGCATTATTAGCATTTTGTATAGCAGAAAGTAAATGCATGTTTTGTGGATAGTTTAATTTTAAAAGGGATAATAATACTTGATTCAGACAGTGATATTCATAGATTATTAAGGAAAGATTTTTTGTATGAAATTTCTCAAAAGACAATTGTATAATTTTAGTAATAGACTATACAGAATACGTGTGGATTTTGCTGTGTGTACACACAGATACTCTTTCTAATGCACTCTCTAATTTCATTTTGAACGGACATTACAAAGACATGGAAATAATACAACACAGCTTTCCTCCCATTTGGGAAAGCAAAGATGGGAAGAGAAAGTACCAGAGGATGTATTAACTCATGACCTTTAGCATATTTCCTCCGAAATTACAGAGCCATCTATCAGCCCGGGGGAAAAAGCTCACTTTAATCATAACAAAGAGATTTGCAGGTGGTTTGAATTAGCAGTAAACAACAATCATTAATAAATCACTTTGGAGGAATATGGAAATGCCAGGGGTGCATCAACATTTTAATGTGATTCTCCTCTTAAACTTTTCTTACACATCTTATTGTATGCAAATACCATCCCCTGTCCAAATGGTGCCAAATTAGACACTGCTTCCACTTTCAAGTGGGTTATTTCACAGTGCATAAAAGTGCAGAGAAAACATATCTCACCATAAAACTGTGAAATAAAGTGCTGATTTTAGTTGGACACTACAGTAGGATTATTTGATACACATCTTTGCTCATAAAACCGAGCTGACTGCAATCTCTTTAAATAACGGCTATTTGTGCCACATGTGTGTTCTGTAAACAGTTTGGATACCTCTTTTGAAGGCTTAAAATGCAGTGTACTATGATATTGAAGGATGGAAACTGAAAAACACATTACTAAGGGATGAACACAAAGAAGCCCTTTAAATAGCCAGCAATGGAGGATTATCCATGTGGTTAAAAGGATGGTCCAAGTTGAACCTGTTGAAGCATGACTACACACACTTTCAGGAATATACATGTTTGTGTATGAGTAGATACACGTATGTATTTATGCCTTCCCCTTTTATTCACATGTATTTGAATTTAATTATTGAAGTTTGCCTTCTACATGGGTAGCCATCCTTTGGTAAGTGAGTCCTTACCTAGCTTGGAATAGCCAAGTGATCAGTTCTGTTTGTTCTAGTTTGTTAATTGACAGGCAAAGTGTCACTCACTTTATAGGAGGGGAAGGCCAGGTTATTTGGGTGGTAGTTGGAGGGGTCAGAATGGTGAAGCAGCGACCTGTAGTGCTATTTGAAGAAGAAGGCTGCTCTGGAAATAATTTCCTGACAGTGATGTTAGCATCTACTTGGACTGTTTCCAAAGGGACAGGATGGACCGGAAACACAAAGCATATTATGTCCCACTGAGGGCAGTCAGTGGTGCGCGGGGCCAGGGTTGTTACAGCAGAGCCTCCAACTCATGCAGTGCAGATTTTTGTCCACTAGAGACTGATCTCTGCCTAGTAAACATGTGGCTTAAGTCTTCACAGTTTAGACTTGAACTATGGTCTCAGGGGTGAGAGGCTAGCATTTCATCCGCTAAGCCATTTAGCCTTTTCCTTTGAAGGAAGATTGATTTTAAAAAAGCTATTAACCTTCAGTGATTTATCTCATCAGATCATCTTCATTTTCTTCTGCTTATAATAAGACTATATTATATAGTTTTATTCTTCAGTTAATTCAATGGGACGATCTGAAAGGGAAATACATGAGAAACATAAAGAAGGCAGAGATAGTAGAAAATTATCAGCAACACCGAAATGAAAATGTTAACAGGAAAAACAAAAGAAACTGAGCAAATGTTATCACGTATCTCAGAGATACAATCACGCATGACATAATGGTTCTGTGTAACCCAGTTTTACGGAAAAACTTTCCATGTGTCACATTGATTCTAGGGCCATCCACCATGCTAATGACATAGGCACTCCTTTCTTTTTCCTAGTGAAAAGACAAAGGGGACACGTTTCATTTTTCGCAGTGACTAAAATATAAGCGAAGGAACCAGTGGTAATTAATTCACATTGAGTATATTTTCAGAGGTGCACAAGAAACAGCAATTTTCAACGAAATTGCATTAAAACACATTCTGTTCTGAGCCTGAAATTAGACATTTTATCTATTTTTAGTGAAAAATGTGAAAAATGTGTTAAACAGTAACCTGGTCTGCTGCCTTATCCCGAATCCCTTTAACGTGAACTAGAAATCGGTCGCTTCCTGTACTGAATCACGTTTGATTTATTGCATTATATTGATTGAGTTTCTACTTTGGAAAAAGTGTTACATTTTGTGAATAATGTGTTAGCATTAATGACTTTAATTCATTCTCCATAACTTTATGACAGACACTAATTTACATTTCTTCTGGAGTACCTGATACCAAAGGAAGTTCTGGCATTTTAATTTTTTTTATGTATACCACCAGGCTGAGCATGAATGGAGAATGTATTAGAAAAGTGTCTGCGGTGAGGGGTGTGGGCTCCCCTGACCCCCACCCCGCTCTGTTCCACCCCTGACACTCAGGTATGTAGATTGACAGTCAGACTGAAGGCTATGATAACATTTCAATATTTGAAGAAACTAAGCAACAATAGCCATAGGTCTCTGCCATTTCGTGTGCTTATTTAATACCCATGGTTGAAATTCCTTTTGTTTCAGGGCACTGTTCGTTTATTTAAGTTGGTGTTTGGGCAGGTGAGGCTAGTTCAATCCTGGCAAGTTCTGACAGCTTGATTCTAAAGAAATCGAAGAAGCTGAGCCTGTCAAGCTCTTGTTCTGTATTTGCTGAACTGGTCAGTAAGGATACCAAGTAAGAAGATTTGAAATTGCAGAAATAAAGGTTAGAAAAATATTTGCAGTAATGATGTCACTTTTGTCTGTGTATTTTGAGCAAATGTCAGTGATGATGAGGTAATTCTTTGGGAGCTCTTTGTAAATTCCCCTCCTAACTATTTCATAGTATGTAATGATTAGAGTTTATAATATCTTTTCTCCAATTTTTCAGTACAGTTCTAATTTCCTCACCCCACTTTAGTTGAATACAAAGACACCTCTTAATTGCTTTTTCTTATCTGGATTAACTCTGGGATTGATATTTGCAAAATGAATTTTGATGGGATTTTGAAAAGCAGGGCTGGTATTAAAGGTGAAGGAAATAACAAGGAGATAAAAGCAGTGATTCATGAAACTTGTTTGGTTCGGCTTTGAGAAACTGAAAATGTTTGACTTTAAGAAAGGGAGAAGAATAAAGAGGTGACTGCTGCCCCTTACTGTCAGCTTTGGTTCAACTCACGTTCGAGGACAGAGGTCTGTGTTGCAATGTGTTGTTCCTCTGTCTCTTGATTCCTTGGTGTGCAGAATTCTGTCATTTCTGCCCCTTTCCTATCTCTACCCCAAGCCCACTGAAATATCCATTCCTACTGGACTTCCTCACTGTGAAACTTTACATAATGATATCAAAACCACACTTTTCTAGTGCCTCTTGGTTATTTCCTTTACCTCATCAACCAGGAAAAAGGGGGAGAAAAGATAATAAGCAAACAAACAAGAAAAGATCGTTTGCTCTAGATCTATGAACTTTAGAAGACTCTGGAATAATGTTTGCCGTAATAGGGTCTTTTAGATTTGGCTATTTATTAAATTTTTTTAAACATTTATTTATTTTTGAGGGACAGAGTGAGACTGAGCATGAGTGCGGGAGGGTCAGAGAGAGTGAGGGGGGAACACAGAATCCTAAGCAGGCTCCAGGCTCCAGGCTGTCAGCACAGAGCCCAGTGTGGGGCTCGAACTCCCAGACTGTGAGGTCATGACCTGAGCCAAAGTCAGATGTTTAACTGACTGAACCACCCAGGTGCCCTAAGATTTGGCTATTTATGATGATAAAGTATGCTATCAAAAAATCTGTAGCTTTCTCTTTCTACAAAATTCATATTTTCTTGTATGTTCAAATTGTTCCCTAATATAGAACAATTCAATGGTGAAAATAGTAATAGCAAATAAAATAAAAATTAGCGGTGCTTTATTGGCATAGCCTAACATGATCTCCCATTCCAGGCATGAAGTGACCTGTCATAATCAAAATATTCAAGTATATTAGAGATAGCGAAAAGATATAGAATGACACCAAAAAGATAAGCAGATCTCCCTTTTTTGCCATATTTACCAAAGTCAAAGTTCTTACTCCTCTCTCTTTACATCCATCAAAATATTGCAGTAGATTTAAAAAAGAGAGTGAGCCTCAGTTGGTGAGAGATCCTACTCATTTTAACGTCTGAGCATAACCAGCAATAAAGATAGAGAATTAAGTTCTGAGGGTTACAGTGTCTCAAACCAAACATACTCCACACCTGCCACAGTCATCTACTTGGTGAAGTGGTACAGGATTTTGATGGGTAATTTTGATGGGTAAAGACTGTAATGGCTTAGAGTCTTTGTGCTCTTCTAGGTGGTTTTTAGACCAGTCCATACATAAAAGGAAACTTCAGATCCTTATGGAGCTCTGAATTCTTGGCCTTAGATTTGATCCTTTTGCCCTACTCATTCCTCCCTCTGCTCAGCCACCTGGTCTCCATTTCCACAGCTTCTGATAGCATTGCTTGTTTTCTGCCTTGGATCTCTTCCCACTTGTCTTCATGGCTATGATCACTGTTCTTCATAGGTAGTGATTCATCATTCTTCAACCTCCATCATTCTTGCAAGACCTTAGACTACTTGGTTATATATTATTATATATTACTACTTCTGACTTTACCCAGGTTCAAATGTATTTTAGTCCCTGCTGCTCTGCAGACTGTGTTCTAATATGATTTGCACCCAATACTGCAAGGACAGTCCCTATAGTAAACGGCTGTGACTCTGTCGTATCATTGGTTTGGAAGGGACCGACTCCACCAAAGAGTAGGTACTGAAAATATTTGTAAACTGAGTTTTAATAATTCTTTAATTAAGCTGTTAGGTTAGATGTTAAGAGGTGCTTACATTTGCCAAAAACTGTGGCAGGATTATTTTTGGAATTTCTGAGCACAATATGCTACAGTAGTGTTTCCATAGAATTCAGCTCCTTCCCCCTGCCCCCATCTGGTGCTGCATACATCTTAGAGGATCCTCTCCTATTTAACTGCCATGTGAAAATTCATGTAACTGTTCTTGGCAGAGTCATGATCCCACTGGTTAAACCCACTACGTATGCCAAACAGCATTGAACCAAACTCATTTGAGCAAAAAATGGAAGACAGAACCTGTTTCTAGTCATTTTTCATTTCTCTTCTAAAAACCAGAATGTGATTTAGAGAATGCAGAATGATTAATTTGGGACCACAGAGAATAGAAAGTAACATAGTTCCAGTTAATTGTTTTTTCTCCAAAAGGGGAATAATAAATATATCATGCTTACCATAAACTGGAAAGATGAAAACAATAAACCAAAAAACTCTCCATTTACTTGATTGCGTATCTTTTTCCTGTGATTGTGTGTTGGTCCATTCAGGCTGTTATAACAAAATGCAAGAAAGAACAGCTTATAAACAGCAGAAATTTACAGCTCACAGTTCATGAGACTGGGACCCCAAGTTCAGGGTGCCGGGATGGCTGAATGAGGGCTCTCTTCCTGTGTCAAACCCCTCATTGCATCCTAACATGGCAGAAGGGGCAAGGGAGCTCTATGGGATGTCTTTTGTTAAAGAACTTAATCTTACCTCATTTATGAGCGTCCCATCTTCATGACCTAGTCTTTTTCCAAAGGTCCCACCTGCTAATACTACCACCTTTGGGGGGTAGGATTTCAACATATGAATTTGGGGGACATATAAAAATGCATACCATAGCATATTGAAATTTAATATTGAATTATTTTTAGTTAAATGTCTCTTGCATACTATTCCTCATCCTACTTCCTACTAATAATTAGTGCTAATTGGTATATTTTCCATGTTGAGCCATAATTTTTGATACTTGTTTCCAGCCAGAGTTCTGAATGGAAACATTTCTAATGCCTGAATCAGTGAAGTAGGCAGTCACTCAAAAAGTATGTATTGAACACTTACCGTGTTCCAAGCAGTACTCTGTCTAGGTAATACCCATTTTTTAAAAAGTTTATTTATTTATTTTGAGAGAGACAGCATAAGATGGGAAGGAGAGGGGCATGGGGAGTTGAGGATCCGAAGTAGGCTCTGCGCTGACAGCAGGGAGCCAATGCAGGGCTCAAACTCACAAACTGAGAGACCATGAGCTGAGCCCATGATCTGAGCCAAAGTCAGACGTTTAACGGACTGAGCTACCAAGGTGCCCTGGTGATACCCATTTTTAAAGTCCTAGACACATCCAAGCAATGTATATTACTGTCTCTAGATCCTATTAAACACAATTTTGGGTCATTTCTTTTTGCCTCTGCCAGATGGGAGTTTCTTCTAGACTCTTGCAGGAATTTCAGAACCAATATTTTCTTTCAAATTCCTTGACCATTTTGTACCTTGTTTGGAGTTGTAGCATTTCAGAAGCCAAGTATGAGTTTTTCTCAGAAGGCAGTAGGGTAGTTTCTGCAGTTTTAATGCAGTTCTGCATTTAATAGACATTTATTGGGGGGTCCAGTTAACTGTAGATGAGCAATTGACAGCATGAATGAAACATAAGCACTGTGATAGAGCACAAAAGCTACTCCAGGTAGCTAAGGTGCATCCTTGTACATTTTCCCAGTAACAGTCCAGTTAGACCTGAGAGCTCTTCCCCCAGCAAGGTGACCCAAACTTACTCAATTTGCAGATGGGACCCCAGTTGGTCTGTGAAAGTTGAGTTTAGCTTAATCTTTAAGTTATGCTCCTATGCTCAATTCCCAGCTTCCAAAAAGGATGATTCTCAGCTCTCACACTTACAATGCAAACTGGCCATGCTTGAAATGAAAGGTTATTGATGGAAATTAAGAATTGCTTATGGCAGCACAAAAACCCATGCTTAAAGACAGGTGCAAATAAATGATGATATAAGAGCTTGGTGAGTTTCACTGTTTACCAGAAACAGCTCTGCAAATATTGTCTCTGGGAGTTTTGTTTTCACCTGGACTTTATCTGTTCTTCTTTTAGGGGCATGGAAAGTGAACATTAGGTTAAGAGAAATCATAAAAAAAGAAAACAAAATTGTAAACTCAATTAATTAAAGGCTTGTCTTCAACTGTAAGTGACAGATGTGTTTGTACAGGGTAATTTTGTCCCAGTTACAAAGGCATCAGTGCAATATTCTGCCTGCACTTTCAGCGGTCTCTGAGGTAGAGTGAATTTGTAAGTGCTCAGCACACAAATGAGATGGGAAGTTTTCAATGTAGTTTCCAATCAAATGTTTAAACTTGATGTGTAAAAATAAGCTGGTCAGAGTAATTTTTTTCCCCTCACTTAACTATGAAATAATGGTTAGGTCACCATAATCAGAGAATTAAGCATCATTGTTTTGATTAGGGTCTAGCCTCTTTACAAATGGAGAAACAAATGCCTTAGAATATAATATATTATATTTACCCCTTAACTGATTCTTGTCCACTTAGAAATCTAGAATTCTGGTGTTTTTTTCTTCTTGCTTTTTTAGTTTCCATTCTTTAAATCCCATTACGTTGTTTTTTCCCTTCCAGAATTTTCCACCTTCCACTTGCCTGGCTCAGCTAGGCTTTCTAATTGGTGGTCTTCCCTTCCTGTAATCACTTCTCACAGAACATGACCACCATCCATACACCAACATGCACCTCCCCATAGCACAGGTGCCCTTTGGCTGTTGTGGCTCTGACCATATTGATCTTGGCTTCACTCAATCCTTGTTCTACCTTCTTCACTTTTGACACTTTTTTCACTTTCTATCCACAACACCTGCTTCTTCTCAGACTGTGGCTCACTTATATTTATTTCCTTCATTGTCTTCTTTTTCTTCTTAGCTTCTCATTCACTTTCTAACCCACTATTTTCTGGTTCTACCCAGCCACTTTACAGAAACCTATTTTTTTTTAAGTTACTGATGACCCCATTGTCAAATCCAGTGACACCTACACAATTTCTGAAAATTTTGAACATTTATCCTTCTAATTCTTTCCTTTTTTTTTTGACCTTCTAACTCCACAATACTTTCTCCTTGTTCTTTTCCTAATTCTAAAATGCTGATGGTGATTTGCAACCATCTCTAACAACCATCTCTCTGGAGAAAAATAGACACTAAAATGCTAATGTGTAATGTTTCCTGATGCCCATGGTGTAGACGCTCTGATCATGGTCCATTTCAGACTACCAATGTGACATCACTGAATGCCGAACTAAGAATTGGTGCGAACAGTTTGTTTGTTTTCAAATGGTCCAAGCCATCTCCAGAATACCACTGACTCTGGGTAGCTTGTCTCTCAAAAAGAGTTCTCCAGAGGAGTGGTTTCCAAATTGGAGTGAATGTATTCCATGGGTCCTACAATATAATCTATTGGGGTGTGGAAAGAATGTATTAGAAATTCTGTTTATACTTAAGTTTTAGCGTATCTTCTTCAAATTTATATTTTATGTGGGTTTTATCATATACATACTACATTAGTACAGCATATGTATGCTATTTATATATGTGTGTGAGTGTGTGTAAATAGCATTGATTGGAGTCTTACTATGTAGTAGGCCTATGTTAGGTTATTTAAATCTTGCTATAGTCTTATAAGATAATTGCTGAAGGTCAGAAAAGTTAAGTAATTAGCTCAAGGTGAAGTATGATTTAAAAGTAAGTAAAGATATTGATGGTGTATCCTCATTTTTTAAAAAACTGGTGAATTAAGCAATCAAACTTCTTGGAGGTTGTGATCTGAAGCTTGACTTACTTTTCATTCTATTTACTCCTACCAGATTACTTCACATACACTGATGGTTTCAACAATCATTCATAAGCATTTGATTTCAGTTTTTTTTTCTCCAGCCCTGTAGAGTTTCAGACCTAAATTTTTAAAGCCTTCTGGTAGCCCAATATGTTGAAGACATAATGAGAAGACTTCAGGGCTCATGTATTGAGTTTTTGCTAGTATAATTGATTCTAATTAAAAAGAAAGTTAAATTTCCAGAAAAGTGTCAAAAACATAACATTAAAAGATATCACTTGTTGTAATATATATTTATGAAAAACTATTTTGTAGGGATCTCAAATGTGAAATACATTTTGGACATCAGTTTCTTTACCTATAAAGCAAAAAAAAATTGAACTTGGGTGGCTTCCTTGAAACTGTTTTTGTCTTTGATTCCTAGTAATACCCGTTGCTATTAGTGTTTTCAGTGTAAAGTGATGCTTCTACCTAACTTACCGATCAATAGCAATTTACTGGTTTGTGGACTTATGTACTTAATAAATGGAATTTTGATTTTTCTTAACATTAAACTAACTCCTTTAAAAACAGATACATGTGTCTGTTCCAGACATGACCTCTGACTTTTGACTTGGAAATGACTCTTAATTTCAAGGTAATAGGTCTCAAATGAGAGATTATTTAAATATATCTCAGCAAATATCCAGATTGACAGATCTCCAAGACAATTTATAGTAAGCTATTTAGGAAAGAATGCAGTATGCCCTTTGCACTTAGTATAAGACTTAAGGGAACCTGGGTCTGTAAAGCATTTGGTGATTGCTGAGCTTTTGACACTTACCTGCAAACGTTATTGTATGATTGGTGTAATTTTAAAATGACAAAAAAAATTTTAAAATGTAAATGGACAGGAGGAACATAATATTGAGTGCTTATTTTACAGTTTCTTTTAAGAGATCTATTTCTAATGTACTATGGTTTTTCTTATGATAGTATTTTTCTTTCCTCTTCTTTACTCTCAGTCTTCATAGTTTCAAAATAAATTAAGGATTCTTACTTAGAACAAGAACATTTATGTCTCCAGCAAAGATGATTTTGGAAATAGGTAGAAAGTAAGACTTTATTTATATCTTGATGGGTACTAATTTATAAGGTTTTGAAAAAAACACGTTCCATAATTTTTTAATTTTCACTTCATAATGTAAAAAACAGGGTAAAAATGGCTACATTTCTAGATAATGCTTAATCCTAGCAGATTTTCTCACTTCAAAATGAATTGGACTTTTTCTTCATTGATATATCTGAACTTTATAAGACACTAATATGAATTAATTTCTTATTCCCTATAGGTGAAGCCTATTGTATTTCCTAGGTTATTTTTTAGTCCAATGATTTAGGCAAATTCAGTTGGCTGTAAAATTGAGAAAATCCTTTTAGCTTTTGGTATGTACTGGTATACACAGAAGATAAAGAAAATGTTTGCTTTAAAAAATGATATTCTCATGATAAGATGCCTAATTATACTGGGTCATTTCTGACCATATGTTTGCAATTACCAACGCTTACTGTCCACCTCCTACAGAAGTTACTGTTTGTTCCGCATTCCCACTGTATCCATTTATGAAAGAAGGAGAATGGGGGCTAGCACAGAGATATAAAGGGATATCCAACCATGCTTAAGGAACATCTTAAAATTCCATTGCCTTTGTTTGCCACTAGAGCTGTGTGAAAGTTAATATTTTTAGTCCACAGAGATTTATGCAAATTATTTTTAAAGTCCTAGTCATGGAGGTCATATCCCTTGAGTGTCATCAGAAGTTCTGGTTTGTATTAGCTGGAATTCCCAGAGCTAAATAATAAAAAATGGCTGAAAGGTATCATGGAGATTTTGTGTTCAGAAGATCTCTTTCTTCAAGGCAGGAGGATTAATTTGATAGCTATCTTTTGTTTGTTTTTAACTTATAAAAGTGATATTTTTTCATTTGAAAATGTCAAACAAGATAGAAGTTTATAAAGTAAGAACCAGTAGTTCCATACATCAGCCACTAGAATTAACCAGTATTAATAGTTGTTTTTTTTAAACAAAATGGGATTAATCTACACTTGTTGCATAGCTTGCTTTTATTTACTTAAGAATAGATCACTGACGTCTTGTCAGGCATATGCATAAAGATCATACCTAGTATATATTTATGTACTTCTTTATAGAAGGATAGATTATTTCTAATTTGGGACCATTACTAACTATAATAAACATTCTTGTTCTTACAGCTTAATGCTTTCATGCTGCTGTTTCTGAAGGCTTGGGTACCAGAAATAGTGTTGTTTAACTCATTTAACAACTTACAGGTGCTGTTATGGAAGGACTTTATAAAACTTTCTGATAATGAGATTTGATCCGTGCAAATAGAAAAATCCTGGATTGGAGACTTGATCTTCAAAACAAGGAGTGTTCATGTTTTTGTTCATTGGGTTTAACTGTCTCACAATCAAGAGCCAACTTTGTGAACTAAGGCAGTTCATATCTGTGAAAATGAAAACCACTGAATCACTTATGCAAGTTTAATTTGGGTTTATGAATATTTTTTAACATCACTCAAAAGGAAACTATAAATAATCTTCCTTGAGTATAATCTTTCTCTTAAGGAAAATAATACACACCTCACAGATTGGGTATGTTATTGCCTGCTGCCATTCCTGATTTATATCAGTGCCATTCTGCATTTTTATACTCTGTAGAATACTTTGTGAGTTCATAAATTTGCATTGGCACATCTTTACGTTTATCACAGGTAGTGGACATACTGCCCCAAGGCAAATGGGCACAAATAAACCATAGAGAAATTAGTGTAAGGTTTGGGGGGAAGTAATATCACTGAGAACAAAAGCTCTTCTGTTCTGGGCTGATTCTGTTGCCCCCGGTCTATGCAGGAGGACAAAATTGCTTTTCAGATTTTCCTTCCTATGCTTTAGGCCAAAGTGACTATTTACTCTGTTGCTTCACCTGCTGGTTTAATATAAGAAGAGTTGAAGAATCTCAGGGACAAAAGAATTTGTTTAATGCCAATAGCAGCTGTGATTTTGCTACTTGGGTCCTGAAAGTTGGAAAGTTCTTGGCTAGAATCAATTGCTGACGACTTTTCATGCCCCTTTCTAGGGACTTGTTCCATTACACTGATGCTGTGATGTCCTTCTAAATTTTCAAGGATGCAAGCAACAGACACTCTTGTGGCCTGGGCACACCCAGAGAAATGTTTACACGAATTTTGTTAATGTCATTTACTTCTTCATTTTAGACTTTTCAAGAAGCTCATTTTCATCACATGCAAAATTAGGACTTTGAGTTTCTGTGGGGAGAGCTATGAGCAAATTGTTTCCAGCTACCTCTTACTATCATGAGACCAAATTAAACACTGGTCAGGTCCCAGCTGGGGCAGTCAAGTCCCCAAATTTCATTAGTGTGTTAGAATGTAGAAACTGCACCAAATGGTCTAGAGTAGCTCTTTGCTGATATGGTATTTCTCATCTTGCCCTATGTTTTACTTTCAGAGGGAATTAGGGCATTTCATTAATAGTAACCACTTTATTCCCACCACACACCCAAGTGGAGGGAGCCAAATCTCTTGTCAAGAGTACTGTAATAGTTTCAAACTACTTTCTCTGCCTTTATCCCAGTCTCCATGGTTACTGAATGCTTTTTATATAGAACTAGTTGGTCATATCTCTTTCTTGCTTTTTTCCATGATTCCCTTTTGCCCAAAGGATAAAGTTCAAACTCTCGTTGCAGCAGGTGAGGCCTGCCATGATCTTAATTCTCTCCCAGATTTTCCAATCAAAAATACCCCTTTGCCTCAGAAGCTTTAGTCATGAGAGATTGCTCTGTTTTTCCCAGAACTCTCTAGAATTGAAACTTCTATACACAGCCTTTCCTACACACTTCTCATCTGGATTACTTTTCTTAATTCTTACTAACATTCCACTTGGGAACTGGTCACTCAGTCTTTTGTGCCCACCTTGTGTCTATGAGTATTTTAATTATAACAACTGTAATATCTTACTAAGTATATTTATTTAGAAACCTGTTTTATATTTCTGGGCTGGAAGTGGTTCATCAACAGAAGAAAGTACTTCATTTGTATATCACTGTGTCTAGCATAGAGTAAGAAGGCAATGACTAATTGGCTAATTATTGAATAAATATCAGTACCTCCATTGCAACCAAAGGGAAATCAGACGTAGTTATCAGAGTCACAAATAGGATTCTATTTATGTGTGCTTGTCTTTGGCCTTTGTCTTATTCCAAAAAGGATTTAAGACAGTTAAAAAATTATGCACATTCTAAGAAGATAATAAAATGTGGGCATTAGAACAAAATAAATTAAATGGAATTGTAGAATTATGTTTAGAACTTTCAATTCACTTTGGATTTAATTACAGGTAAATAAACCCATAGTTACGCTGTTAGGGAGAGCAAGAGGTAGATTAGAAATTCCTTAAGGAGCAGTCTTGGATTTACTAAAGAATCTATGTGTTTGTTAAAAAAAAAAAAAAGGATGGACACAGAAATTAGAATATTTTAGAATATTTTGAAGAGAAATGTCAATTGGTGAAATCAAGTATATTACACCCATGAAGTTTTATCCATCTATCTGGTTATCTATCTATCTATTTGGTTAAATTTATCTGTTTCAGAGTCCATACATCTTAGAATAATGGCATCTTGTTATTGCTGGAGTCCTAAAATATACACACAGTATCATTGGATATTAAGCTATGGTTCATACTACATAAGGGATTCTTAGGAATGTTTAGCTTAAAAATTTGAAACTTCTATTCTGGAGTCCTGCTCTCAAGTAGAGCATGAAAGACAAGCTAGACATCTTTTAATTCCAGGAAATAATATTTCTCTTTGTACAGGGGAAAAACAATAAAAATTGGTTTTTCTTTGAAACAGTTTTAGCTAGTTATTTGTACTATTTCACTGCTGTGTTTGCAAGACATTTAGGACCCTAGAAATTGGAAAGTCTAGAGAAGCTTAGAGAAGGAGAAACTGTATGGAGTTTGAAGGGACATTTAAGAATGAAAAAGCCAACAGGGGCGCTTGGTTGGCTTAGTCAGTTAAGCATTTGACTTCAGCTTAGGTCATGATCTCAGTTTGTGAGTTTGAGCTTCATGTCCGACTGTGTGCTGACAGCAGGGAGCCTGGAGACCATTCTGTTCTCCTTCTCTCCGCCCCTTCCCCGCCTCTGCTCACTCTCTCCCTCCCTCCCTCCCTCCCTCTCTCTATCTCTCTCTCAAAAAAAAATAATTAAAAAATTAAAAAAAATGAAAGCTAACAGATTATTATAAAAGACAGTTTATTGTATTTTACACACACAAAAAAAGGTTTGGTGTAATGACAACTCTAAATGATCTGTATTTAATGTATAAAGCTTAGAAAAAGTGTGGAATATTTAAATTCTAGTTATAAACTTTAATCACATTCTACACACTTAGCTCAGTTGCAGTAAGTTCAAGATTAGTTAAAATTTATCATGCTCAGTGATTATCTGATTTGCATATACCCTTATTAAAATACTATTAATTTTATTGACTCTCAGGTAGAAGAAAGATACATACATTATGGAAGTATAATAGTTGCTTTCAGAAGAATTAATCAATTACATTTATCCAGTTCATGCATTTCAGAATTGAAGGGAGATACAACATTAAGTGACACTGCTAAAAAACAAAACAAAGCAAAACAAAACAAAACAACAACAACCCTCCAATTAAATTTAAGGTAAATATCTAGTATTTTAAGAACTCATGTTTCTTTGGAAGTTTCACCTAAACCTGTTTCTTGGTTGAGAGTTAAGGATGATGTATAAATATATATTCAATTTTCATCTAAAAAGTGAAAATGTCTGGTGAAATCTGTTCATCAGGCAATCATCAGAGTTTCCATCTTTTAAGAAAAATGTGTTTTGGGACACCTGGGTGGCTCAGGCTTTAAGCATCTGACTTAGGCTCAGGTCATGATCTCATGGTTCTGGAGTTCGAGTTCCACATCTGATGAACTCCTCTCCTCCTCTGAGTGAAAACGTGCCCGGCTTCCGGTAAACAGGAGCCCTTCTTCAGGTGAGCTTGAACCTTACATGAGGTGAGTTTGAGCCCTGCTTCGGGTGAGCAGGAGTCCCACACTGGGTGAGCTTGAGCCCTGCATTGGGTGAGCACGAGCGCTGCTTGGGGTGAACACAAGATGTGCTTTGGGTGAGCCCCGCTTGTCTCTCTCTCTCCCTCTCTCTTTCTCTCTCTCAAAAAAATGTGTTTTCTCCTTCAACATTTTGAATTATAGAGCTTTAATATTCACTCAGCTGTGGGAAAGGGAAATGAGAAACATATGACCAATTTATTTCCAATTTATTTTAACAGTGTGAGCAAAAGAAGGTTTTTAATTATGAGTCTTAAAGGAAACTCCGCCCACAAAATTCTTCAGTGGGTTACAAAGCTGAGATTTCCTCCAGTGAACTCTCACAGGGCTGTCAGTTGCCAGGTGTAGATAATCACCTACCTTCTTTTTTCTAATATCTTCCTTGCTTGTCATCTCTTTTTATATGTATTAGAGATGAGAAGAAGAGAGGAGTTTGTAGAGGTAAAGACCTGAAGATGGGAAGGAGGAAGTCAGTCCCACACTGAATTTTAATGGAGGAAGTATGTGTGTTGGATAAGATTTGTTCAGGCATAAAGTATAGTGCTGGTTGCCATGAATTCAATCAATGTTAATGAATCAACAACACATATTAAATAAGGTATCTTTAAACATAAATATATAAAACTGGGTTATATATTGAGGGTTGGTAAAAATGTTGTGAGTACAGGCTTGCAGGTTCAGTATTGAACTCCGGTTCAGTATGGAACCAATATAGTATCCAATACTATTGGTTCATTATTTGCTAATTCAGCATTTGCAGTGACTTTGTAGAGCATCACTCCCATGAATAATGAAATAAACTATGCATGTATATATGTGTATACACAGTATATCCACATCCATTCTGAGAAATAAAACATCAACATCTTTGAAGCTCTTTGTATGCTGCTTCTAGATGACACTGCCCTGAATCCTTTCTCTCCCTTAAGTTAATCACTGTCTTGAATTTTATGAGAAGCATTTATTATTTTTCTTTTTTCCTTCATGTTGTATGTAAATAATTGTAAATAAGTATTGTATAGTCATGTTTTTGAACTCCGTATAAATGGTATCAAGCAGGGGAGCATGGGTGGCTCCATTGGTTGAACATCTGACTCTTGGTTTCAGCTCAGGTCATGATCTCATGGTTCGTGAATTTGGGCCCCGTGTTAGGCTCTGTGGTGACAGTGCAGGGCCTGCTTTGGATTCTCTCTCTCCCTCTTCTCTTTGACCCTATTTCTCTCTCCTTCCCTCCCTCCCCCCCACCTCAAAATAAATAAAGTTAAAAAAAGTGGTATCAAGCAGTATAAATCTTCTGCATCTTCCTTTCCCCCTCTGTCCAGCATTGTTGTGATTCTTGATAAATAACATTGTACAAATTTAAGGTGATGATTTGATACTGTGTGTGTGTGTGCGTGTGCATGCGTGCGCATGTGTGGTGAGAACATTTAAGATTTACTCTCTTACTAACTTTCAAGTATACAATACGTTATTATTAATTGTGGTCACCAGGCTGTACACTACATCCTTAGGATTTATTCGTCTTATAGCTGGAAGCTTGTACTCATTGACCAACATCTCCTCTTTTCTCCCATCCCCAGCCCTAGCAACCACCATTCTACTCTTTGTTTCTATGAGTTCACCTTGTTCAGATTCTACATATAAGTGAGATCATTCAGTATTTGTCTTTCTTAGATTGATTTCACTTAGCATAATGCCTTCAAGATCCATCCTTGTTGTTTCAAATGGCAGGATAATATTCCATTGTATGTATATACTACATTTCCTTTGTCCATTCATCATCCATTGATGGATACTTCGGTGGTTTTCCATGTCTTGGCTATTGTGAATACTGTGCATCTTCTTTTTTTTCCACTTGAGATTTTATCTGTAAGATTTCATAGTGTATTGTATAACTAGAGTTTACTAATTTTCACTGCTGTAAAGGATTCCATTTGTATAAGGAAGGCACACCACTTATGCATTTTCCTATTGTGATGTTTAATTTTATATAAACTCACCTGGGCCACAGAGTATCCAGACATCTGGTCAAAATTTATGCTGGGCATGTTTTTGAAGGTGTTCCTAGATGATGTTAGCATTTGAATCAGATTGTTCTCACTACTGTGGGTGGGCCTCATCTAGTCATTTAAATACCTGAATAGAACAAAAAGTCTGAGTAAGAGGGAACTCCTTGTACCTGTCTACTGAACTGGGAAACCCATTTTTCCTGCCTTTGGATTTTGATTTCTAGTCTTTCAGCTTCAGACTGAGTTCCAATCTGAACATACAATATTCAGGGAGCTGAATATAAGCTCTCCTGGTCTCCAGCTTGATGATTGTAGAGCTCGGGACTTCTCAGCCTCCATAATTACAGGAGCCAATTCCTTATAATATATCTGTCTTTAGCTCTACCTTTATATATAGATATAGCTATCTGTATAGGTTCTGTTTCTCTGTTAGCCCTAATTTACCTCTTGGTGAACATGAACATTTGGGTAAATTTTAGTGTTTTTTAATGGTACAAACAGTGCCTATAAATATTTTTACAAAGGTCTCGAGTACATGTTCAAGAGTTTTTCTAAGGTAGATATATTGAAATGAATATACCTATGTTAAACTTTATAAGATAATGAAATATTGTTTCCTCCAGTATTTGAAAGAATTTCTGGTCCATTAGTGTGCATAAGAATTTTTATTCTTGCAAAAACTTGGTATTGTCTCAGTAATAATTTTTTTCAATATAGTAACCATGAAATTTTTGTTTTACTTTTTACGTACCTTATTTACAAAAAGCTGAGCAAGTTTTTTTTTTTTAAGTTTGTTTATTTATTTTGAGAGAGAGAGAAAGAGAGAGAGAGTGACCGGGGGAAGAATAGACAGAGAGGAAGGGAGAATCCCAAGTAGGCTCTGCATTGCCAGTGTGGAGCCTGACATGGGCTTGAACCCACGAACCATGAGGTCATGACCTGAGCCAAAATCAAGATTCTGACACCTAACAGACTGAGCCGTGCAGGCACCCTGCTGAGCAAGTTTTCATATACTTTCATACCATTTAATTTCTTCTTAGTGAATTTTTTTAACCTAATTTTGTTTGGACACTTTTTTTAAATGTATTTGTAGAAATTATTTTTACATTTTAAATATTAATAATTTGTTTTACATTTAAATACTGATAATTACATGATAAATACTGATAATACAGAAGTTTTCAGCTTGGTTCAATTTGATTCTTCAATGTGGTTGAATTCATCTGTATTCTCCTTTATATTTGTCCTTTTCATGTCTTATTTAAGTAATTCTTATATACTTTGGAGTTATAAAGATAAACTCTTATGTTTTATTCTAAAGTTTCTCCTTTTTATTTCACATATGTCTATCCTCCGTAGAGATTGATTATTGTAAGTAGCATGATACAGTGATTCAATTTCACTTTCCTAGATGAAATACTAATTGTCTGGGATATTTTATTTCATAGCTCATCTTTTCTTCACGGATCTGCACTGCCTATCATATATTAATTTTCCACATTCAAGTGGATCTGTTTCTGGGCATTCTATTTTGTTTTATTGGTTCATTTGTCTTTCTCAGAGCTATATAAGTTATTATAGCTATATCAATCTGATTGGACTAGGTTATGTTAGGTGAGAAACAACCCAGAAAACTCAGTGATGTAGCAGAACAGAAACTATTTTGTTTTCTCCTGTGAAAAATCTGTTACAGATTTGGAAAACTGACCAGAATGATTGTCCTTCATGAAATGACTTAACATTGTATATAAACTCATGATTCCATGATCAATATGACAGAAGATAGCTTTGGAATATCTAAGATGGGAATTAAATACATCTGTCTAGAAATGTCACATGTTGCCTCTGGTAACTTTTCATTAGTCAAAACTGGATTTATAGCCACCTATAACAGTAAGACAGCATCGGGAATTCACATAATTAATTTTATAATGTTACAACAACCATTCATTACTTGAATAAATCTCTGTTGGTCATGATGTATTGTTTTTCATATTTACCATTTTGCATTTTGTTTAGTTGCTTTTGCATCCTTGTTGTAATTGAATTGGCTTGCAATTTTCCTTTAATGCTTTTCATACTATGTTTATCTGGTTTTGATATCAAAGATATACTGGCAAAATGAAACAGTTTGAGAATTGTGGCTGCTTTTTCTCTTTTATGAAAGTGTTGGTATCAGATTAAAATGGTCTGTTCCCTGAATATTTTGTGGAGCATTCCTGTTAAATAATCTAGGCCTATTTTTTTTTTTTTGGTAGAAGATGTTTTAATCTCTATAATTGTTTATGTGATTATTGAGTTTCTATTTCTTCTAGAGTCAGTTTCTTTGAATTACATTTCCATAGGCATGTTTATGTTTAAATTTTTATATTTAATGGCAGAAACTCATCTGTAATATTCTATTATTTATCTCATGTCTACTGAATCTCTAATTAGGTTTCAGTTTCATTCATACTATTGATTATTTGTGCTTCTCTCCTTATAATCTGTCTTGTTAAAGAGTTGTCAATTTTATTTGTCTCTCAAAAAGCCAGAGGTTGATTCTTTGACTTTCTCTATTATGTTTTTACTTTCATTTTTTAAATTTCTGTTCTTAAAATATTTTAGGTTATTAGGTATATAGTGTTTAGAACTTTAGTGTCTTCTTGATAAAGGGACCCTTATTTTTCTATAGAGACTTTATACTAGCAAGGCTTTTTGCCTTAAATTCTATTTAATAATACAGCTGTAAAATTGCCATTTGGCTAGTATTTGCTTAGAATATCTTTTCCATTATCTATCTTTTAATATCTCTGTATGTTTCAGTGATAACTCATATAAGTTTTGTGGCCATACCCTGACAATCTTATTCTTTTAATTGAAGACTATGTTCACTTATATTTTCTGTGATTAATGATTTATAGAGATTATTTTTTACCATCTTATTTTGTGTTTTTCTCACAAAAAAGTTTTTTTTTAACGTTTATTTTTACTTTTGAGAGAGAGAGAGAGAGAGGGAGAGAGAGAGAGCGTGAGCAGGAGAGGGGCAGAGGGAGAGGGAGAAACAGAATCCTAATCTAGGCTCTGAGCTCTCAGCACCGAGCCTGATTTGGGGCTTGAACCCACAAACCATGAGATCATGACCTGAGCTGAAGTCAGATGTTTAACCAACTGAGCCAACCAGGTGCCCCTCACTTTTTTTTCCCTAATGTCTCTTTTCCTATATTATTTGGACTGATGTTTCTTCCTTCTTTTTACCTTTCTACAAGCTTGAATGTTATGTGGTCTCTGTATAGTCTTTTAGGTATTATTCTAAAAATTAAAATAGGAATATTTAGTACAGTTTAAAGTTAACATCTTTGTCCTTCTCCCAAACAGTATAAGAAGCCTAGAAAAATTTATCCTGATCACCCTCCTGACCTATATACTATTTTGTTTTCATTTCAGTTTTCTCTTTGTTAAAAAAGTTCAACATTATTAGTATTTTAGTCAGTTCTTCTTTGTTAATCTCTACTGACATGTTTACATGTTTCTTTGCTATCATTACTTCTTACATTCTGTGTCATTTTTTGTGTGTGTCCCTAGTGCTTATTATTGAAGAAGAACTTTTAGAAGTGTCCTTATTGAGGACCTATGTGTTCTTTAGTTTTTGTTTGAAAGGAGTATTTCCATTTTACTCTCATTTTTCAAAGGAAATTTCACTGAGTATAGAATTCTGGGTTGTTAGGTTTTTCTCTAAGCCCTTTAAAGATTTTTTCCATTATATTTTGCTCTTGTTCCCCTCTTAACTTAAGAAGTCAGCTGTCTGGGGTGCCTGGGTGGCTCAGTTGGTTAAGTGTCTGACTTCTGCTTAGGTCATGATCTTGCAGTTGCTGAGTTCAAGCCCCACATCAAGCTCTCTGCTGTTCGGGGCGGGGAGGGGGCTCTGCTTTGGATCCTCTATCTCACTCTCTCTCTGCCCCTCCCCATGCACTCTCTCTCCTTCTCTCTCTCAAAAATAAAAACAAAGAAATCAGCTATCCATCTTCTTCATTTATTTGTAAACTCTGTTTTCTCTCATTGCTTTGGGATTTTTATCTTTATCTTTGGTTTTTCAATTTTAAAACAATGAGTCTAGGTGTACATTCCTTTTAATATGTGCTAGTTGTCATTCACAGAACTATTTAAAACTGATGATTCTTTGGGGATCATTCATCAGCTTTGGGGAATTTTTATGACATTCCCATTAAATACTGTACTTTCCCCACTTAAAAAAATTCTTCCTTAACACAAATTAGATGTATGTTAGACCTTATTTTGTCTTATAGAACTTCTTTCTCATTTCCTTTTGCTTTCCCTTTCTTCTCTGTGCTATAGAATGGCTAGCTTTTTCATTTTTATATTCCAATTCTCTTATTCTCTCTTCAGCTATATCAAAGCTGATTAGCGTATTTATTGAGCTTTTAAAATTTTTTGGTCAGTTTAGTTTTCAAGATTTCTATTTAGTTCTTTTTAAAATATAATTTCTTATAGTTTCTGGTTCATTATTCACACTGCATTCCATTTAGCAAAGATTAACTTATTCATTAATGCAGATAGGCAAATCAAAAGTAATCTACTCATGGTTTTATATCAACCTCTGATTCCACTTTTTAAAGCATAAGTGAAATGCTTAACTGAGTGGGCACACAGAAAATGTCTCCATTTTGTTACTCATTTCTATTTTTGTTGTTCTGAATTCTTTCTCTGTATACAATTATATTTTTGCTTCTGCTCTTCTATAAAAATAATTGTTTCCTTGAATTAAAAGTTTTAATAGTTGAGAAATTTCTTCATTTATAGTTGGAAATTTCTCAAAGTTCAGACTTTAGTAAATATGTAGTCTAAATTGACTGTATTTCTAAAGTTTTGTTTCCTTCCAATGCATTCTGCAAAATGTCTACCACCAATTTATTATTGCCCTGGGAATGGCTTCTGTTTGTTTAGGAGTTTCTTGAACACTGTTTTGTATCTGTAATTTGATGCTTAGTGCTGTGTCTGGTGCTTTTTTCTGTTGACCTTTAGTACTCTTCTAACTTTTTTTTATTAGAAAATTAACCTATTGAATAATCTGAAAAGATATTTCCCTATCTAAATATATAGGCCCTCTGGGAGCACCTGGGTGGCTCAGTTGGTTAAGTGTCCCACTTCAGCTCAGGTCGTGATTTTGTGGTTCATGCATTCAAGCCCCATGTCAGGCTCTGTACTGACAGCTCAGAGCCTGGAGCCCACTTCAGATTCTGTGTCTCCCTCTCTTTTTGCCTCTCCCCTCCTTGCACTCTGTCTCTCTCTCAAAAGTAAACATTTAAAAAAGTTTAAACATATAGACCCTTAGATACTTACTGTTTAATTCTATTAAATATCTTCTGTTGCTCAGGCACATGAAGTTATATAATTTCATTTTGAATCTTATTATGTAAGCTACATAAGATCTATGGTGTAGATGCCTTGCCAATTCTTTGATTAGGTCAGTGTTATTCTAGAAAGAAGCCCTTGAAATTCAAAATAACTTATTGATAAAAGTGGCCCCCAGTCTGTCATTTTTTTCTGTAATTGCTATGTGCATCAAGTCAGATCATTGTAACTAACATGGTCACAGATATTTACTAGGGTGTAGTGCCAAATGCAAACATTTATAGACTTGCTATAAGCAAGCACTATGGTGAAATGACTTTGTGGATGGTGAAAAACTGACTGTGGTGGTTAATTATGTGTGTTAACTTGACTGGATCACAGGGTACCCAGATTTTTGGCTAAATACTATTTCTGGGTGTGCCTGTGAGGGTTTCTGGATGATATTAGCATTTGAATCAGTAGACTGAGTAAAGCAGATTGGTCTTCCCAATATAGGTGTGTACCATCCAATCCTTTGAGGGGTTGAATAGAATAAAAAGGCATAGGAAGGGAGAATTTTTTTTCTCTTTCTGATTGGTTGAGCTGGAACATCAGTCTTTTCCTGTCCTCAGATTGGGACTTGCACCATTGGCCCTTCCTTTTTCAGAATTGCACCACTGGTTTTCCTGGGTTTCCAGCTTGCTGATGGTAGATTGTGGGACTTCTCAGCCTCCATAATTACATGGGCTAACTCCTTATCTTTCTGTGTATATATTGTGTATTTATATATAGATGACACACATACAGGTGTAAAGAGATTATATCTGTATCTATATATTTTATACATAAATATCATCTATTATATATATGTGCATATATATGTATATGATATATAGATACAGATATTTTATTATATTATTATAATATATTCTATTGATTCTGTTTCTCTGGAAAACCCTGACTACTACACTGACATAATCACATCTCCTGTCTTGGGTAGAATGGAAGCCAGAACATGTGGGCCACCAGAGCTGATAATTGTCAAGCAGTGTCCCCACTGTGTCAGGGTCACTTATCCTAGTTATGGACCAATTAAATGTTAGGAGATTGACAAGAGCCTCAAGATCTAGAGAAAAAAAAGAACTACAAATGGATAGATTCCAAGGCCAATGCTATTTATTGCCTTGCTGTGGGTTTGAGGAGCAGAAATAATGTGAAGAAAAAATTAGTAGGACAACAACAGTGGGACAAATGCTAGCTATAATCTTCAGACGTACTGAAGTCTATATATTTTTTTTAATTTGTAACATATTTTTGTTTTATAATGACTATGGGTTGTGAAAACAACATAAACTCCCTAATTCTCTTCATGTAGATGGGTGGATAGAGAATAGCAGTCTCTTTTTCTTACAGTTAATTGGTGGTCTGTAATCATTGGTTGATAGGCTACCGTATCACAATAGTGACATTATGGGCACTTGATCCTTTCAAACTCACCTCTTTCTCATCCTTCCTATCTTTCCTCCACATCCACTTCCTTTTATAATATTCTACCTTTTGACCTTTCATTTTCTTCTTGATTTAGAATTTCTTTTGCCTCTGCTTTTGGCGTATTGGTGAAACACTTAGACACTCTAGAGACACTCCAGGCTAAGAGAGCATGACTTATAACTACAAAGCATTTTGACACAAATCATGAAAACGTGAGGCATTATCATCAGCACAGAATTTTTTAAAATCTATTTTTAAATTATTTTTAGCACTGATATGAACAGCAAAAGACCAGACATAGCTAATTTTATCCTAATATGTTGTTTTGAAGTGCATATTTTTGTTGACCTGCATATTTGGAGGTCAGTCTAGGTGGAGAGAACATACAAAATATAGTTAAACATTCCATTACTTAGGACAAGAAAAAGTACCTGAGGACACTTGAATTGTTTTCCACAGAATTTCTCACATTTTTATCACTTCATGTTTATTTTAGGGCACAAATCTTCCCTTGGCACCAGTAGAAGATGTGGGTTGCTTGGGATGTGCTCCAGTCTGTCATATCACTTAGCTGTCACAGAAAGGCATTTTCTGCTAAGTCATAACAGACCCATAGGGCCATATTTTTAGTTCATATCTCTTTAAATGTACACATGTACTTGCTACTACTACCAACACTGTCTTAGCAGCTTAAGAAGAGGCATCTTTCAGTCAGGGTGGGAGTAGGGGTGTTACTCCCTATTGTCATATTTGAAAGTCCAAAAATGGTGTTTGCAGACATTCTTTGGAAAACTGGACATCTTTAGAGTCTGTGATGAAGATATAAAAGATGGTAATAATAAGTCATGTTGGTAAGGTGAGTCTGTGTATTCAGAATGCCCAGGATAACCAGAGTCATAATTCTGTGGCTGGCAAATATAATAGTAGCATTCAGTCATTAACAGCCCTCTAGGTAAACATTTTTCCCCATAGGAGAATGTGTTAAGAAAATGATCTGGTAGGTTGCACATTATGATAGTCTCTGGAAGACATGCTTGCATTTTTCGCAGAAACAGAGGCTAGCTCTCTGCTATTCTTGAAAGACTGTGTTGCCTGTTTTGGAGTGATATTTGTGAGAGTGGCTCATGTTCCGCGTTGTAAGTTTCTTTGTTGCCTCCCCTGGGAAAGTGGTTTTATCTTTTTAATCCTGTGCTCTGTGGAGGTTTTGAGAGTAGAGTGTAGTCGAGAAAAAGCATAGGCAGTCAGGGCCTTGAGACAGTTTTGGCAAGGGCAGTTCAGCAGTAAATGTTCTAGGGAAGGGGTGTGTTTATGTTTTTTTATGTTAGGAGCAGTTTTCATTTGAACAAAAGGCTACAACAGCTAGGAAGTAAAAAAAAAAAAAACAAAAAACTTAAGGCATTTTTATACATTCCATGTTTTATTTTCCCTGGGCAAAAAATAACAATAGTAGTTAAACCCTCACCCCCAAAGTACTCCCTGCTTGTCCCCTACTTTCTTCCTAGGTGCCATTAATGTTGTGCAGGAATAATTAGATCAGATCTATAACACACTTTGAGCTTTGAGAGAAAGGCCCTCTGAAAATGCAAGATGTCATTGTGCTGGTCTCTTATAGATATATTCAACTACAGATGTTTCCATCTTAACTCAGGGCCCATCAATTTGTGATAGTTAAACTTTAGAAAACAGTTGGAGCTATCTGACAACTTCTAAAGAACTGCAAATCTATAGATCTTAGTGGGAGACAGAGCAGCAGGATAATATGCCCAGGAAACCAAATATGTATTCTTTATTGTTCTTATTCCCTCCTCCACCTTGTTTTCTCTGGTCACCCTCTCCCTTCTCAGCTCTACCTCCAGTCCTCTCCCCATATGGTCCCAAGATCTCAAAAAAAATTTTTTTAATGTATTAAAAGAGGTATCTTTATTAAAAGGGGTGGGTTTATTAAAAGGGTCCAAAGATAGATCATTGTCATCACGGCAGTCTTTCTCCCTCATTTAGAAGCTGGCATGAAAGGCTTGATGTACAGAACAATATCATCTGCTCTAATGATCTGTAGACTGGAACCAGAGCTCAAAGGCTCCAGCCTTTCTGGCTCACACTGTGAGAGGGAAACGGCTGGTGCTCATGTTTTATTGGAAGGATGGGAACAAAGGATGTTAAGAGGACTACACAGGGGCCATGTGAGTCATAACAAGCCTTGTGAAATTGTTTCAACTCTTTTCCTCAACCTTAGCTGTTGTGACAAATGTGTCAAAGCTTTAGACAGGGAATACTGGATGCTGATGGAGCCTGGGTCGATGTAGAACAGGATTGTGCCTCTAAGTTAAGATACGGAAGCAGGAAGGAGAGAAAAAAGGAGAGTCTTTGTAGAAAGATAAGGTTACTGACATTTACTCTTAAACTAGCAAAGTATTGCTAGTTTAAGAAAAATTTCATTTCTGGTCTGGAAAGCCACTTTGTCACAAACATTCCAACGGCTTTGTATTTGTATTGGTGCCATTACAATTCATTGACCTGTGATTGAAATATAAAGAACAACTGAGTCATCAGAAAAATGTATTTATCTCAAAGGGTGCAAGTAGCTCACTCTCAGGGTGTTCGTGCCTTTCCTAGGCCAGCTGTCATCAATCTGGAGATTTCATTTAGATTGTCTGTGAACGAGTATGTTTGGGTAAGTTGTGACTTCCCTGCAAGGGAACAAGACGTGCATTAAAGCCCACATGGCTTCCCTCTGGGGCATATATCTAGGGTTTCGCTCAAAGCGATGATCGCAAAAGTGCCCTAAGTAAGTTGCCAATGTTTCTGCCGCCTACTATACAGAGATTTCAAGTTCGCAAGCCTGTGAATTCTCCATGACTCTCCAGGAACACAGAGAGAAGTAAATATTGAGTTCTGCAGATGGCACCTTATTTTCTGCTCATTTCCCTTCAGATCACCCGTTAGTCGATGAAAGAACGCTAGTAGCCTTTGCCAGAGGGAGCAAAGGCCGCCACATGGCTGGGAACTGAACTTGAAGTTTCATTGGCTTAAGCCCCAATGTATTTCTAAATTATCATCCAGCTTTAAGTGAAAGTTAAAGCAGAAATATGCTTCTAATGCAAGTAGCTGGATTTTGGCTGGCTTCAAAGGGGATACAGGTCAGAGTTTTGTTTCTGGGTTTGAGAGGCTGCTTCATCACCAAGAAATGAGGCGGGGACTCAAAAGAACTCGATTCTTTTTTTCTGTTATTGTACACAGCCTGATGGAAAATTGTACTTTTTTTTTTTTTTTTTACTTTAAAACTTGCATCTGCAAAATGGGGAGAAGTGACCTTTGTTGACCTCTTAAGAACAGTGTAAGGCAGGTAGTTAATGTCTGTAAGTCCAAAGTAAATAGCTGTTCAATCAAGAGAGTTTTCTTTATTATTATTATAATACCAATCGCAGAGTGGGCTCACACAAAATAATTGTTTTCTTTCCTGTCTAATGATACATTCTTAAAGCTCTTAGGGAGCCACTTTCATCACAGAGTTAACTGGAGTCCTGTTGATTAGTCTTTGAAATTGAATGCAAAAAGATTGCTAATATCCAGTGGGGAAACAGGTACTCTTAGACACTGTTGGTGGGAGTGTAAATTGGAACAGCCTTTTTGGAGGGCAATTTGGCAAATTCTATCAAAATTTTAAGTGCTCAAACTCCTTTAACCAAACAGTTTCATTGATGGCTTTCTTTTGTAGAGAAAAACTTCCACATGGGCATGAAGTAGCATATACAGCAATGGCCATTTGAGCTTTCTTTTAGATAGGAAAACATTAGAAACCCTTAAATTTCTGTCAGTGAACAACTGGGAGAACAGTGATGGTTCACCTCTACTGTGACACTCTATACACCAGTAGAATAGAATGAAGATCTTTTTTACTGATGAAGAACTCTTCAGATATATATTTGAATGGAGACAGAGAAAACAAGAGTGACATGTTCCTATTTATGTTGCAAAAGATTTATTTTTATACATAAATATATGTAAAGCTAGACAAAGTTTGGGAAGTTTATATACCAAACTGATGACATCTGAGAAGGAGAATGGAAAGAATACAAAAACGGGCAGGTGATTTTTACTTTTACTCTGTATTTCCATATCTTTTGAGTTTTTGTAGGCTATAGACAACATACTTAGCTGTTCTTATATAAAAATAATAAATAGATTTGAGCGACTTTTCCCTTTGGTCTGGAAAAAGTCTAATTAGCTTCCTCTGCTTCAGGTGTTTCATCTAAAAATTGACAAAATAGTTCTATAATATATCTCTGTTGTAGCTACCATCAGAAGTGATGAGTAGAAGCAGATCCAGAATTGTCAGGAGAAAGTCAAGTCTTGGATTATATTGTATTTGTTTAGAGAGTTCAGCCTCCTTGGTTACCCTTTTTTTCCATTTTTCCATAAAGAGTATAAGATCAAAGAGTATAAGAATAAGAAAAGTATGGAGTGGTATTTTTGAAAGTATATTCCACACAACACTTGTCTCAGATTTGATTGGAAGTCTTACTCAAAGCACAATCTATAGGACTCCATTTACTCTTCCTCTTTCTCAAAAGGAGCATATTTCCCTGTTATGTGGTTTGGAATTGGCCATACTCTTAGCTTCAGCAATGGGGCCTGATTGATATCAGCCAATACACGTCACCTTCACCAATTGAGGAATAATGAAACTTAAAATAATCAGCACAACACATTTCATTGGCCATAGCAAAAATGACCCATGGTGGACCTGTGACTTAATCAGAAGCCAGTCATTTTATTTGATGGTTGAGGAAAAGAAGCTTTCTCTCCTATTTGTTGGTAAATAAAGACTACCTGGGAGTGACTACACTTAGGCAGGCCCGCTTAAGGATGAAACTGGCATAAGGAGGGGTACAGAAATGAGTGAATTTCCGGGACCAGAATTATACTCTTGGTGCCTGAAGCTCATGCTGCTTTTTTAGTTAAATTAGAATATGAACTCCTTTTATTGATTATATTGGTTTTGGTTGGGGTTTCTGTGATTTGTAAGTGAAAACATTCTGACTGGACATGATATGCCTCACATTGTGAAGAGATAATGTAAAGTGCTGGTTCAGAATGTGACTTTAGTGCCAGAGTGTAGGATTTGAATCCTGCTGTCACTTACTGGCTGTCTAATCCTGGGAAGTAAAACAGAATTAATAATGGTACCTATTTCATAGTATTGTTAGTGTGATTTAATAAATTAATACATGTAAAATGCTGGACGCTGTGGCTGGCATGTGATAGTACCTAACGAATTATTAGTACATTAGTAGTCATTGGATGAAAAAAAGAGTTGCATTCAGATTGGTTTTGGGGAATCTGTGTCAATCAAAATAAAGATAGTTTCTCCACTGCAGATCTTCCTAAAGCCTTTAATATGCTAATGTGCATTGTGAATTTCCAAGACTGAGATGTTGCATGTACTATTATCCAGAGTCATTTGTCCATAGGAAACATTTTCTTTTCTCTGAGAAATAGCTGACTGATCTTCTGCAGAATCTGCTTCCAGAAATACTGACTTTGAGAGAACATTAAATAAAATAGTACTCAGAGTCTGTTGGTTTGACTCCATTACAACTATGTCCTGTTTCTGCAACTGGAGGTGTACACCTGAGGTATTTTGTCCTGTGACCCCTGCACAAGAGCGACACTGTCTAATAGTCCATCTTGCTTTAAAAATGTATTTTCATTTGCATCCAAAACTATGAGAATTTCAAGGCAGATTGCTTCTAATAATAATAGCCACCATTTACTGAATAGCTGTAATGCACTATGTACTTTGCTAAATTCTTCACTTTCATTATCTCATTAATCTTCTCAATAGTCATATGATGCAGGTATGATGATGCTCTCCCTTTTGCAGGTAAGATAACTGAAGCTCAGAGTGAGTCCGTAATTGCCAAGGTCAGCAGTTGGTTAGTGGTAGAGCCTGAATTTAGAACCAGGTCTGTCACCACCTCCTGTAGTAACCAACACATTAAGTAGGTATACAGAATCCTTCCATTAGAAATTGTCTTCGAGTGCACATATAGATATTTTTAATCTCAGACTGGTGACCCAGTAGAATCCTTAAAACCAATCTGTGCATGGACAGTTAAGTGTGCACATAATACCACTAGCCTAATGAAAGTGTTTCTTTTTCTTTTTCATCTTATATGGATTTCAAAGCCATCCATATCAAAGCACCATCACCTGAGAAACTGAAAACCCAACAACATGGCTTCTTTATCAAGGAGCATCTGTTTCTTACAGTGATCACATTGCCTTTCAGCCTTTTTCTGCATAGTTGATAATTCAGAAGCATTCTCCTATACAGTAATTAAAGATGAGTTTTCCAGCCCTGTTGAAAAACTCCTCAATTTAGCTATGACAGGTTATATTTTATAATGAGGTGAAAGGATATCACTGCTGGAGAAAAAAAATCCACGGACTCTGCTACTCACAAAAGGCTGTCAAATATCATATGCTTCAGTGTAGAGGCTCATTGTGGAGGAATGCTTCTGTGGGGTTTTAGATTTTCCTAGGTCTATCTGTATTCTCAGAACAAACAGTGTAGAGAAATGGTAAAGCTCTGGAAGGAGTCAAATTCTCAGCAACTGGCTGGGATGTTTTTCCCTTGGAACAGAAGCAAATGTTCATAAATAGCCCTGTTCACCATCTCTCCACTGCCCACTCAGTAGAGCCCTAATTAAAGTCCAGACCTTCACATTAAAGGCAAGGACATAGCTAGAGGATGGAAAAATTCACTTTGGGTTTCACAGCCTTTCTGTGGGCCTGGGATGTTTATTATAAACAGTTTTTCTGTTTTGGTAGACTGTCTACCCCCTGTCACACCCTTCTGTTTCCTCATTTGAGTGTGTTTTTGCAAAATTAGTGTGATTTTCACCTTTGCCCTGACTGAAAGGTAACAATGACCTAATTATATTTCCTATTTAGATTTAGACCAGGGTATTTGTGGAGTTCATATTACATTTATTGGCTCTCTGTATGTGTTTTTTTTTTTTTTTAGATGTGCGCGCGCGTGCGCGCGCGCGCGCGCGCGCACACACACACACACACACACACACACACACACACTCATTCAAGGCTGAGGCTGTTGGGCCAAGGCCAGTTTTCAGCTTTGGTGTGCCATCTCAAATGAGATCCCTCAGTCCCCAAGGGCTTGCAGCTATTTGTGAGTGCCTGACAGATTGGAGGTAGGTTCATTTCCTTTAGTTCTTTTAAATACAGCCAGCTGTGTGAAGATGGAACTTACTATCTTCCATATTGTTCCAGTAGGTGTTTTAGAAACTTCCTGAATAGGACTCTGTTAATCCCCCCCTCTTTTTTTTTCCTCACAAAATTAAGACTCTTTTGGAGATATACATATAAAATGTATATATAATTATTTTAAGAGAAAAAGATTTTATGGGAAGTTCATAGCTATAAATGAGAGATAAAGAGTCAAAAAGGAAGTAGAGAGACATGGAACACCTACTTTTGTGTTCACTTCCATGACACCAGGGAGTCCAAAGTATAAACAAAACCAAAAGGGGAAATTAAATTTGTCAGCTAGAAAATTTTATTTAAAAAATAGTCACAGTTATAGGAAATATTACAGATTGTGTGACACCGGATAGCCTTTATTTATCTGCCTTTTCATTGCCGCAGAGCACATGTTAACCTTGAGAGCACCTGAAAAAAACTCAAGACATCTGAGTCCTTGATTTCCTATTTACTTTCAATAATAATTCAGGTTTTGTGTCAAAATACTAATAAATATTGCCAAAAAGAGAAATTATTTCTGGACTTTGTTTCTTCAGAGGATGATATCACATTAAAACTTGGCAGAAAATGTGTTTGTTAAATATTAACTTCAATAGCTTGAAAGGAAAAATATTGAGAACCAAAATATGTTGGACAAATAACATTATATCTTCGTGTATCTAGAGAGAATCTAGTCATAAAGCAGAATCTTTAGTGATGTATGTCCCAGTGGGACAATACTATCTCAGTGTATTTTGTTTGTTTGTTGCACTATTCTCTGCATCACTCTAATGTTTATTGCATTTTGGTATATATTTAATCTTTATTGCTTTCTCTTAAAATTGTTTTATTTATAAGTTTGGGGCCCCTGCAGTACTGTCCATCCCAGTTTGTGGCAGTGCCATCTAGTGGCAGAATGATAGCTCTTTCTCACTGGATTTCAGTGGGGTAATGGATGAAGAGCATGCTGGGAGCAGAAGCCATTTTGTGAAGTGCAGTGCTTGCCTAAAATGGGCTGAGAACTCAAATTCAGCTATGTAATCCTTTATTTGCTTTTTGTGACTCTTTTATTTTTTCCTAAGAAGGAAGAAGATAATAAGCAAGGCCAATTTACCAATTCAGTACATACATATATACATATGTATATATGTATTGTTTTTGTTTTGTTTTGTTTTTGAGAGAGAGTAGTGAGAAAACACAAGTGTGGGAGGGGTACAGGAGGGTAGAGAGAATCTTAAAGAAGCTCCATCCCAAGTGCAGAGCCCGAGCCCCACTCAGGACTTGATCATATGACCATGAGATCATGACCTGAGCTGAAATCAAGAGTACTGCACTTAACTGACTGAGCTGCCCAGGAGCCCCTATCAATTTAGTTTCTTTATGAAGACTTATGGTAGCATTTTATGTTCAATGAAAGCTAGTAATTTTCCTGTGTCTCTGTTCAGTCTCTCCTTTGGCTGGTCATCAAATTGATGATTACTGTTTTATAGAATTTATACCTTAATTGCCTCCCCAGTTTGTTTTCTTTCCCCATGTAAGTTTTCTTATACCATTTCATATGAGAATCTGATTTTTAAAGATGTTTAAAAGAGGAGATATAAAGACCTTATTTATTTCCAGTGTTAAACAACTGAAGGAAAATATTCTTCATGCTAGGTATTTCCCAAATGTTGTATGCTGTATTTAATTCCAGTTTCCCCCCTTCCCCACCCCCACCCTTCATTTTCATTGTAATTTACTTCTGGGGAATTAAAATTGGTTTTATTGCCCTAAATTTGCAAGTCCTAGATATTTGTACCCAGGGAATTACATGATTTTCTGACTTTTCCATTCTTGCCATTGTGACTAGACCTCTGCTTTATGAATCAGTTGGAACTGGAGTCCTGCCCTTGACACTCAGCCAGATTTCTTCTTCAGAAATACAGGTTCTGGAATCAAAGAAGTTGGTACCATTTCCTGGTTGTGTGATGGAGGGTAAAATAGTTAACTCTTAAAAATCTGTTTTATTAACTAGAAAATACACTTTTTAGAACATGGTTTTGAAGATTCAGTACTTCTTCACTTCTTGGCATATAGTAAGCACTTAATGCATTTCAGGTGTTATTATTATTACATATCTCTTCCTGCTAGAGGTTGGATTCTGTTCCCTCTAGCTACAGTCTCAGACTCAAATGGGATAGATAGGACTGCTGTGAGGAGACTTATGTGCACTGGCCATGCCTTTCAGGGGACATCTCTGAGGCTGCCTCAGTTTTCCTAGCCATAGCCGGCTCCCTCCAATTTACCTTCTTTTCCCTGCCCGTCCTCCTTTAAAGCTTCAGTGTGACTCAGAGGCGATCTCACCTGGGTTGCAAATGATAAAGTGTCTCCCCCACCACCCTTTTTTGAAAACCTGCTTCCATCATCTGATGGTTAATGGGGGTTAGAAACTGATGGGAAGGTGACATCTGCACATGGTTTACTTCATGAAATGATTTGTAGCTCCTGATGCTCAAAGCATGAAAATGAGACTCTCAGAACGAAAACACTTTTTAACATAGTTTTTACAACTAAACCAAGAGTGAGTGTGTGAGTCTCTATTGCAGAATATCTTATTATATATATGCTTTGGTATAGTAATAGTGTTGCCCCCTTTTTGGCATCTGAGGGAAACCTGCTTTATTCAGAATTCCTTGATAGCAGTCACCATGGCTTTTTCTTCTCTGTAGCCCATGGAGAGCTTAGTACAAAGTCTCTCCTGTGATAGACACTTTTTAAATATGGGTTGAGAGAAGTGACTGCCTCTCCCAAACAGCCCTCCTAGAAAGATAATTTCAGTAAGTAAAGGCACCTAAGTTTGATGGTTGATAGACTAGGCCCTGAATATTTTGAAGTTGACTCTTGTCATTAGTATCATTGAATAACTTCTTGCCAATTTTAATAAAAATTCAAACTACACATATCATTAGTTAATTTTGATTTTTTGACATTTGGGTATTATTATTTTGTTGATTTTTTCTGGTGTAACGACCTAATTCAGAAATCTAGATATCTTTAAGAAAGACAACTATGGCTTTATAAATTACAGTTACCCCAAGTGTTTTGTTATTACTATTCCATGTACCAGTGAATAGAACATCTGTTTTATTCTTCACCCTCACAATATCAAACAAGTGAGGGTTTATCGCCTGGAAAACATCAAACTTTACATGGATAAAATTTGGTCCCGCACTTTGCTCATCCATTCTCTTAAGAGGAAGAATTATTTAGAAGACTTTGCAAATAGAACTGTGTATAATTTCTCTTACCTGGTTTGGTTTTCTGCTTGAGCTTAAGATCAATGTGTGTTCATTTATTCTTTTCTTTATTTATTCACTAGCTCATTTATGTAGCCAGCAGTTAGTGAGTGCCTTCTATGTGCCAGGGCATAGGGGAGTTCTTGCAAACCAGAAACATCAATTAAGTACTATCCTAACCATGATGAGCTCACAATCTTCTATATTGGAGAGTCAGGTAAACAAATATTTTGTCACAGCAATGTGACCTGTGGCCTGGTGAGATGTGAAGAGCTCTTTGGTAGTACTGAGGGAGGCACATTCTGTAAGAGCTGTAAAAGACCTCACACTGAGGTGGGAAGGGGCGAGCTTCACTGTGGGTCTTGAAGAGGAACTAGAGGTTTAGCAGGTGAAGAAATGGAAGAATTAATATGGACTTCAGAAAAGATTATTAACCTTTTGGCTTACTCTTTTAACACAAAACAGGGTCTTTACTCTAATTGTAATTAATTTTTAATTAGCCTTTTTTTTTTTTAACCAAAAGCCTGTAGTAAACGTGGAGCAGTGGGTTGAGCTTACCTAAAGATGATAGTTATGTAGCAAAGTAATTATTAGGGGAATTTTGCTCACCCATTATGCCGAATACTAAGAATAATTCACATTTAGTCCTTATTCTAATTAAGCACTTTGGGTGTGCTTTCCTTTGCAGGGACAGGAAAAGCAAGTAAAGTGACAAGTTTCCCAGGTTGCTAATAGCCAAGCTAAAAGTCATTAGGAGACTGAGATTTACCTTTTCCCAGTGGGAAGGTCTGTTTATACATGGTGATGGTGCTTGGCAAACTAGACTGTGATTTGTCTTTTCAAATATAACCATGTATTTGTTTCATTCATTCATTCAGTCGGTCCACAGGTATTTACTGAGTACCTGTATGTGCTAGCTACTGTTCTGTGTGCTAGAGATTTAGTAGTGAAAAAGACAAAGTACCTACCCTCAAAGAAATCTATATTTAATTGTGTGTTTGTATGTTTGGATGGGGCATGGGGAGAGAGTATAATTGAAATAATATGAAAAAGGGGTGCCTGGGGGACTCAGTTGTTTAAGCGTCTGACTTTGGTTCAGGTCATGATCTCATGGTTCATGGGTTTGAGCACATCAGGCTCTGTGCTGATGTCTCAGAGTCTGGAGCCTGCTTCGGATTCTGTGTCTCTCCCCCCCCCCCCCCCCC
>NW_026057582.1:80171738-80350962 GCF_023721935.1 Panthera uncia | reverse complement strand
CCCCCCCCCCCCCCCCCGCTCCTTCCAGCTGGCACTCCTTCTCTCTCTCAAAAATAAATAGACATTAAAATTTTTTTAAAATGAAATAATATGAAAAATATGTATAATATGATAAGGTATAAATGCCATACAAAATGTAATTGAATAATTTTGGTAGTGTTAAGCGCCATGATGAAAAAATACATTAGGGAAGAGGAATAGAAAATATATTGTCTTGGGGCTTCCTAAGACCACTGTCAGGTTCATTGTTGATCTAGCAGGACTCACAGAACTTGGAAAGCTGTTATATGCACTGTTACTTTTTGTCACAACAAAAAACACATCGGATTACAATATAAAGGAAAAAGATGCTTAGGACAGAATCCAGAAGAAACCAGGAATCAGCTTCCAGTTGTCCTATCCCAATGGAGTCACATGGCTAGTATTGAGTTTTCCTAACCCTAAGTGTGTAAAACTTGGAAAGTCTTTCCAACCAGGGAAGCTCACCAAAGCCTTGGTGTGCAGGGTTAGTTATGTAGGCATGTAACACCATCCCGACTGAATTTAGCTATTCAGTCTCCAGGCTGCTAGAGGTCAAACTGCTACAGTGTGGCTCAAAGCCCAGGCATGCAAAAATAGGCATTCACCATAAATCCCATTGTTAGCCTAAACTATTATGGCCCTAAGCTTCAGATATACAAAGAGACTCTTGTCAGGATACTCCAAAGTCCCAGAGTTCTTCTCCCAGGAGCTACATCAAGGAAGGGTAGGGTTTAAGCAGTGTAGGTATGCTAAGTTAACTGTTTACTTTCCAAAGAGAGGCAGAAGGATTTTCTAATAGGGATTTTCCTTTTAATCTCTTCTTTAAATTTTTTTTTTTCAACGTTTTTTATTTATTTTTGGGACAGAGAGAGACAGAGCATGAACGGGGGAGGGGCAGAGAGAGAGGGAGACACAGAATCGGAAACAGGCTCCAGGCTCCGAGCCATCAGCCCAGAGCCTGACGCGGGGCTCGAACTCACGGACCGCGAGATCGTGACCTGGCTGAAGTCGGACGCTTAACCGACTGCGCCACCCAGGCGCCCCTTTAATCTCTTCTTTAAATGTAACTCATTTTACATTTCTTGGCTGCCAGTTCCCCATGTGCTAATCTACTTTGTTTCTTATTCCAAGACACTGCTAAGCACCAGTGTGTGTCAGTGTGTACGTGTGTGTGTGTGTGTGTGTGTGTGTGTGTAATGTTCTAGTACAAGGTACCACTAAACGTATAACTTATAATTTATTTTCATTGTATATGTTATCAGAGTCAACACTCAGAAACACAAGCTTTTCTTTTCCTTATTTTTAACAATGAAATCACTTGACGTATACCATGAAATCAAAAGAGTGCATGTGTGCGGGAGATGACAGGGACTGGAAAGAGGGAAGATACAGGATATACCTGTAGGTATAGTAGAGAATTTTACAATTGGTAGCTATTTGTACATTAGCTGCTTGAAAAAAATCTGCTTCTTCCAAAAGTGAAGTGCAAATTATATAATATGCAGTATGTGTATTTATAGAAAACAAATACATAGTCATTATAGCCTCTCCTTTAAGGTCATTATGCTTGATGAAATTTACATCTTTCTGAAAACACAGTCATGCTCATCTCCTAGAAAATGTACAGTGGAAGGCTAAGTCCTTTCCTTCTGCTTCTAATATCATGCATTTGTACTTAGAGTGGAAACCCATAGTTGTGAAAATTAAAGAAAAAAATGGAGGGCCAGCTGTGTTTCAGTGGTAGGGAGGGCTTAAATTAATAAACCTATTCCCCTGCAGCTGGAGGACAAGTATCAAGTCTGTGAAGAGGAGGAAGACTTTTGCCTTCTACACCTGTCTTTGAGCAATAGGTTTCAGAGAATGTTACCTAAAGGCATCATCACTGCTCCCCACTGACCACACTGTTTGCTTGTGATACCTTTCTTGTGAACAGAGAGCCTTTCTAGTGAACAGGGAGTTTTATGTGGGAAGAAAATGCGGATCACATGTTAGAGTCACTTAATATGTGTCACTTAATAGTAAAGTAAGGTGTGCCCTATTACATATATACTATACACACATATCTCATATATATGATATACACAGTGACAACCAATTTAGTAGGGAAAGTTCCTATAAAACAGTTTCACCTTATTTATACCAAATTGTTAAGTAGTTTTCTAATTTTTTTGACTTTCATGATGTTGCCACTTTCTGTGGAGCTGCCTATATTTATGACACAGAGGGGTTTTTTTGTTGGAATTTCTAATTTGCCACACTCTTATGTACCCATTTCCCATACAGCTTCTAACATAACTGCATGCACTATCACCTTGAGTAGGGCACATTAACTTGTCTATCTCCACGTTTGGCTTCTAGAGTCTTCTCCAATCTTCTCTTCACATTGTTTGTTCTACACATTGTTCCTTCTCTGTAAAATCCCTGATTGTGCCTCTTGTCCTCACTCTTGGCCGAGTACCAGCACTCCCACTCAGGAAATCCAGTTTGCTCCCATTGTGTGCTGGCTGCCTCCACCTTGAGTCATACATTCTTCTTCATTTCCCCACACATTCTTTGTGTGTTCCACTTCTCCTTTTCTGCCGAGCCCTTCCTCTCAGCTCAGCCTGCCCACACGCTCAGATCTCAGCCTCTCCAACCCACGGCCGCCCACTCTTGCTGCCACTGCTCTGGGTCCTCCCTCCCTGGTCTCACCTCACTCGGCACGACTGGGTGGCTGCCTGGCTCTTCTTCTGCCTCCGTTTTTTTCGCCTTTCCAGTCTATTCATCACACTGCTGACTGATTAATCTTTTTAATGTCCTCATGTCACTTTATTCTCAAAAACCTTTAATGGCTCCCCAGTGCTTATTAATAAAGTTCAAACTCCTTAGCTTTGCGCTTTGCCAAACTTTCCCCATGACCTGGCTTGCTGCCAGCTTCCTCAGCCTTCTCTCCCTCTACTCACCTTTATTTTCTCTACCTTTGGTCCACACCACATTGTCAATTGTTGTTCCCTGTGTATGCCCTGTCCTTCCCAGTGTTCTTGTCTTGGCTCACATCATCCTTCAGCCTGGATTCCTCTCTTCCTTTCAAGTATGTCTCCTTCCGCTGCCCCCTGCTACCCAAATTTCACACCTAGCTCAAGTTTACCTCTTCCCAGAAGCTTCCCTAGCTAGAAATGCTCTCTTCATTCCCATGGCTTTCTGTAATAGGGGTAGTTTGTACCCCTCTTACAGTACTTATTCCGTTTTGTACTGTTACTGTTATTTATGTATACCGCTTCATTTCTCCTAGAATGAAAGCTCTTTAGGATAGAGTGTATACTTCTTTGTTGTGTATTCTATAGTACCTTTTTAGCACAATATCTGAAAAACACTAATGATATGTTTACTGAATGAGTGAATAAATGAATGCATATCTCCAGAAGAAAGATCTGCTGATGGAAGTATACCTCATATCTTAACTCAGTATCTAGGTGTGAATAAATTAAAATAATTACCCTCAGCACATCAATTCTTCTGGATATTTTGTAATTGCTCTTATCATGTAAAGCATATCAAGGTAATTGGATACAATGTGTTTACGAGCTGTAAGATATATTACTGTCCCAGACTGAAATTTGTTTCCATCTAGATTAGTAATACTGCTTTCTAATGACCTCTGAATCTTACAGCACAAGTCATTAGGGTATTTATCGGAAATAGAAATCAGATGAAAAAGCCGTTGTATCTTTTCCCCTATCTCTACCCTCACCTAAATGCAGAAAATAGTATCTTCAAAACATTTACTGTTCTGTGGCTTTTAAGAAAGCCCCAAACTTAACACACAAACACATTGTGTGCCTCTCTTATATCCTGACCTATAAAATTGCACACTTTAAAGTTATTTTGAAACTCGGAAATAGAAGTGGGAGCATCAAAATGCAACATTGTCAACACATTTAAAAATTTTGTAGGTTCGAGCTTTCTGAAAGGGACTTCTTATTTTTATTCCTCCTGCTGAAACTCCCATTTGTACTGTGTTGCCTTCCCCAAGGATCCCCAATAAGCTTCACCCATTTTCCCACCACTGAAAAGAGAGGTACCCCTAGGCTGGAGAGCAGCTCCCATTTAATAGTGCATAACAACAGAACCAGGGCTGTCAAACTCTGACAGCTTGAATGAGGGAAGATTTCAAACAATTATGAGTGGGATTTTAAATGCCTCACCTGAAATACATTGCAGAGTCCTTATCACAAAAGGGAGATACTTTGGAAACTGCCTGAAAATTCATCCAAGAGGAATTTAAGAGAAACTTGGCAGGTGCTCATGACACAACAGTTGAGAATAAGAAATGAAGCAGTGCACTGAAGGGATTTAGGGAGGTTGAACATAATCATTGATGTAAGAATGAGGCCAGGACCCAGGAGATGCAATCCCTGCCCTTTGTTACAAGACCTCAGGGACTGCAAGTGTCTAAACCCTTCCTTGTTTTGTGTTTTGTCTGACGCCAAGCAGTGTTATTCTTATTAGCTAAAAAATAGGAATTGTCTTGTTGAGCAAAACCTATTCAGGACTGGACAGAGAGGGACATCACTACTATTAATACACCATTCTTTAAACACATTCATTCATCCTTAACAACACTCTGCTAGAAAAATCCATGATCAATGCAAGTAGGTCTGTTTTGTGGATAAAGACTGTAAGTGAATAAGTAAATACGAATGCTGTTGTAGTCAGGTTCTAGGTGAGATTGTTTTTTACAAGCCGTGCCCTCTATTTTTTGCAGACAGCCATATCAGTGTGCTCCAATAACTTGCCAGCTCGATTCCAATAACGTCTTGTAATTTTTTTTGGCATATTGCCCAACAATTTATTTAGACTGTTTTGACTTTCAGACCTCTTTAAGTATACTTTTGTAAGCAACTTTATTCTTTCCCACCTTTATAAATAATCATTGAATGAAGAGTTCAACAGATGAACTAAGTGACTTTAGGTCAAGTCATTCTAACCATCTACTTAACTGTGATTTAAATATTTTAATTTCCTAAAAGGCCAAGGAAAGAAGAATGGTTTCTTAATGTCCACATGGGCTCACAGTCTTTGTACCTAAACTCCTTGAGGCCAGATGTATTTTAGAATCACAGTTTTTGACTTTTAGAAACTGTATACAATGCGTATGTCTTATACATTTACTAACACTGTTAGTGGCATCTGGGCAGTGCCTGTAATCACTATATTAATATTTCTGCAGTGAAATGTGTACATATTCATATCAGTTTAGGTCTGTGTTGCTACCAAATGAGTTACAACAGTCTTGGTTTTCTGAAAATTTTAAGTTTCAAATTACAGATAAAGGACAGATATTTACTTAATTTTCTTCATTCTTTAAAACAGATAATTATAAACAAAACCAACAACAACAAAACCTCCAACATTCTTTTTATTTATAAGGAACTTGAACCTCAGTGAAAGATGGGTCATCTCCTAGCTTAATGGTAAGATTGCCCAAGCAGTGGTACCCAGAGAAAGTTCTCTTAAAGATAAAATTTTATAAACTCTTTAGGCAACCTACTGATAACCACACTGGCAGGAGATTTTCCTTTAGATCTAACTTGACACCTTCTTGTTGCAGTTTAAATTGATTCTTGGGTTTAACAAATGCCATCCTTGTTCATGAAGGAGTATCCATTTTGCAGTAATAAAGCTGAAGTCTGGGAAACTTCATGATAATACACGTTAGATTAATTCTAGCTTGGTACAAAAACAAATTACATCAGTGTTCAAACTTCTAAATGCCACAGTCATCTTAATTTTTTCCTGGCCAAAAAGGCTGTGTATGTATGTCTGTGTATATATGTCTGTGTATATATGTCTGTGTATACACACACAGACACACACACACACACACACACACACACACACACACTATGCATATAACTTTACTTATGAGTACACTTAACCCTTTCCTCAAAGGGCAAAATTGACTTTACAATTTGAGGGCAACTTGACTGTTCAGCAGTGTAAAGAAAAATACCATCTCTCTGAAAATTCATGAGTCCTTGTGCTTAAATTCTTATCAGCATTGTAAAATAGACTAAATATATTGTTGCACCTATTTTTCTTAAAAAATACAACCCTGCTCTCACGGTCTTTGAATGCATAAAATGAATTATGGAAAAAAAACCATGCAGTCTGTATTTTAAAAAGTTAGACAATATTTTCAAAAGACAAATTATAAAGTGGCACAGTATTTTAATCAAAAAACCATGCTGAAGCCCTTTAAATCCAGACTGTTATCTCCTGGTAAAACTGCTTGGTAAGAAAAATTATTCAAAGAAAAAGATTTCCATCATTTCACAATGGATTTGGAAACTCTTTATATAAAAAGAGAATTGTTTTGTGCGGTTAACATCTTTAGACATATCAGAGAGCTGTAACACTGCCTTTTGTAAGGTCAGCGACGTCATCAATTCAATTCATCCTCTCAAATATTCTCTAAGTTGCTCAAAAGCTTGTTGATGTGATGGCATCAACAAGAAGGGAGAAGCAAGACTGGCATTCTGGTGGACTCTGTCATTATCCCTCTCTACACTATCAAAAGACTTGGAGTCGTATTTTTAATGTCTCCTCATTCTATTTCAGTTATGTTTGCTTTTGTAAATATAGCCGAGAAAGAGCAAATGTACTGTTTGTCACTGTTTCTTTTGTACATCTGTTTGCCTAGTGGCATAACAAACTCTGAAAAAAATAATATATGTATTTGACATATGTATAATATATTATTTACATATCAGATATTTCTATATTCAGATCAGTTTTGTGAATCGTGGGCATTAGCTTATTATAATCTTTCAATGATTGGTGGTAGTATTAGAACAAAAATTACAGGGTCTCTTCTTTGTCCCCACACAACTTTGTTAGGAATTGAACCCTCCTCGTAGAATGCTTTGAATCACTCTCTAGGAAGATTTTCTTTCTGGTAACCTGTTAAACACTTTTACTTTATCAAGAATAAATGTAGTTTAAAAACATAGTAAATAAATGCCTCTGAATATATTTTAAGGCTTTTCTTTTATAATACATAAAGTACTAGTTTCATGTTTCCACCTGTTCTAATAGTGCTTTTTCATTTATAAGAAACCTTTACTGAAGTGCTTTATTTAAGTTTAGGGACGGGGAGAATTTGGAGAGCGTCCAGGTAGAGTAATAAAAATCAGTAAGCCTATATGCAAATACATTTTGGGAAAATGGTAACGCTTGCCAAGATTTTAGTCAGCCTGCCAAAAATTGCATTTTACAAAATGCAGTGGTGTTACTCATGTGTTTTTCCGCACTGTGAATGCTAATGAATAATTCCCAGTGGTTGTAGAGGGGACTGGTCCAAAGAAGTAGCTTCTGGGGCTTATGCACAAGTTGCAGGCTTAATGTAGATGTGGTTTAAGACTTTTCTTTTAACATTGGGCTCCATAGGTATCTAATTCTTACTACTCTGTGTTATGGAAATGAACCTAAAGGGCAGAAAAAATGTAAGAAGAAATGTTCTCATTCCAAGGTCCTAGTTGTAGAAAATTTTTCATTAACTCATCTACTTTAGGTTTGCTAAAAGAACAGCTATAGGAAAAGTAAGTGTTTCTCCTAACAGTGTTGAGTTAGTGCAAGACGTGTATCCTAATTTTACCATCCTGGTTTCCCCAAGTCTAATCTTCTTTTGTAAGAGACAGAAGGAAATAAGATTCAGCCCACTATTCCGAGGCAGCCTTTCATAGTGGAAAGAGTATGGACTTTGCCATTCAGTTTGCTTGGCTACCAGTCATACCACTGCCCATATTTATTCTATAACTTGTGCTAGCTTTGTAAATGAGGATAATAATTGGTATGTAGCTTTTTGGGTTCTTGCAATGATTAAATAAAGCGAAGAAAATGGAAGTACATGGCTCATAAGAAGTGTTCTTGAAATGTAAGCCTTCTTCCCCAAAGCAATTCCCATTAATAGAATAGTCTGATTTAACTAGGAAATTGAAATCCAATCATACATTTAGAGGAAACAAATTTTCATACAAACATATTTAAGTGGTAAAATGGAGAAATTGAGAGAAGGAATCATTGGATATCCACAAAACAGACACCCTTGCAATTTTTCACATTCCAGATGAACAAATAATAGGGAACTCTTCTCTTACTGCATTTGCTTGTCTGCATGCACTCTTGGCTAATCACATGCAATTAAAAGATTTGAACCTATTCTTTAGGAATCCATTTCTAAAGCTAAAAGGTATGTACTGGTATCAGTGTGGGTAAATTGTGTAGGTATAATAGAAAATGATTGCCTAACTTATGTAAGTATTTACATAGATCTGTTCATATAAAAGTTTTGTATTTTTTAAGGTAGACTTTTTAACTAAGTTCATAGAGTTGTCATTAATTTATAAGATGTCCAGTTAAATTTGACTATCAGATAAACTGAATTCTTTTTTAGTTATAAGTATGTTCTAAATATGGCATGTGACATACTTATTTGTTGTTTATCTGAAATTCAAACCTCACTGGGGCTGTCTTATATTTTCATTTACTAAATCTGGTGACCCTACTCTTATTTTAAACTCTTACTTATACATTTTAGGATTACACTATGAGTTATAAAACCAACTTCTTTGCTTATAACTGATCTCAGGCCTTTTATACATATCATTTCTCAGTTATTTCTTGAGACATTTTTTTCTTCATATGGGGAAGGGATGGTGAAGTTAAAATTCTAGGAGAACCCTGAAGCTAAATCGTCTATGAGAAATAACTTATACAAACTGCATAATGAATATCAAGCTGCATTTACATTGCTCTATTTTAATAACTGAGAGCAAAGATCTCTAAAAGCAGAAGATAGCTGATATCATCAAATTCTACTACATGGCATTACAAAAGAGGGAGAAGGAGTAATCAATCCAGAAGTTCTGAAAGACTCTCCCTTCGTAGGTTGTGTGTACGGCTGGGCAGGCTTCTCCGTATGCAGCAGTATAATGAAGCTGCAAGAGAGAGAGATTATTCTTTCAGTTTATTCATATTATGCACAAGACTTTTGAATTAGTTTTTTGGTGGGTAAGCACCTTAAATCACCCTTAAAACCTCAGCTTTATTGCTCAGCATTAAAGAACAGAAGAAATAGCAAAGAGTTTGAAGAATTAAATGAATACACAGGAAACTTGTTCATACACGTGCCTTATGTTTTAACAGTAAATGTCTAACTTTTTAGACCTGGAACTGCCTGCCAACGCTGAGTTCTGGGGGAAAAAGAGAGAGCGAAAGAGAAAATTTTGCCTGCATTGGAACAGAAAATAATGTTGAAGCAAATAGAACTCTATATACTTCTGACAGTTCAAATGATACATAAGTACACAGGCTGACAACGGCTGGTTTGTCCCTGCAGTTCACTTCGCTCAACTCTGCATGGTTCTGTAGGACAATGAAATTCAATGCACTTAGAATTTCCAAAAAAAAAAAAAAAAAAAAAAAAGTGAGCTCAGATTCTTTTAAAAGCATTTCTATGAGAAAACGGATCATTTACATGCCAAAAGCACTTTTAATGTGACATATTTAGCACATGCATTATTTAGAACGAAAGCTGCTTGAACTTAGCGAATTTTAAAGTCTATAAAATGGCACCCCACTGAGCATAAAGGTAGCAGTTCTCTGTTATGTGATTATGTGGAATAATAGACTTGTACATAACTTTTTACGAAATTAAAGGTATGACATTTACTTTCGTTTAGCCCCATAAATTGCACTTTAGTACATAAAGAATGGGCTGATCTATGAATTTGTTGTTCCTTCAGGCAATTTAACTGATTTTTAAAGAACAGTTTTGTGTTTTCTCTATTGAGTAACACATCAAATAGTTATCTTAGTAGATTTAATGAGTCTTAGGTATCACTTAACTCTTCCCAGAAATGTTCAGGGACCCTTAAAATGAGAAAGGCGGACATCCAAGGTTGGTTTTGTTTTCTGCTTGCACTGGAGTCTAAACCCAAGAGCACCAGCTCAGCTGCGGAGGTGGTTGTACTGGAGGGAGTGTGGTTTCCCATCAGCCACTGCACATACCTCATGGTGAGCTCTCGGTTGGCCTTACATTCTTTGGAGAACCAAACTGGGATTGCAAATCTGATAAGATTTTGGACATACTCTTCTGACAAGCATACACTTTGCCAAGAAAATCCTCTTGTCAGAGCACATTAACTTACTTAGAGGAAGCATTTAGAAGATATTTGTTTCTTTAGGTATAACTGTGGACAAAGCAGCTAAGTCTTAAAAAGTAAACAGAGATCTCTTGAAAAAGGACCAAGAGCTCTTGACCCTTCCTCATTTATGATAATTTTGCCTAAAATGAAGTGATAATGATAAACTAAGCTGAATACACACACACACACACACACACACACACACACACACACATGCTGGGCTGAATTTCTATGATGCAGGCAGTCAGAAGGATCTCTGTGCCTGTCTGGAAGTGATTCTCAAAGTGGAATCCTAGGAAATGGTTTATCATACAGATGAAAGCCAGACTATCAATAACGATAGATAGATACAGATATAGATGATATAGATACAGATATGTTTCACATTCAGTGTCCAACATGCATCACACCTCTGAGTTTAAAGAACTGAGTGACTCACTAGCTTCCTATTAAGAGTGTTGCAGTGGTACACAAGGCTGTTTCAAGATTTCCATTTTTAAAACTCTCTTCACTACCTCCTTCACCCCCTCCAGAGATTTCAATGGTAGTGTTTAAATTTGCTTCAGGCTTGAATTTTGGCATTCAGGAAATCAGCTCAGCGACTCTTGAGTGATTTATCTGGGTTTCCAGAAAGATTCTTTTGGTGCCCTTTAAAGATAGAGATGCTTGATTGAAAAACAAAGTGCTGTGGTAGGTCCACACCCAGGGTGTGTTGTTTTTTTTAAAGGAAAGTTTGATTTGGCTAATCCACAACAAGGTACTTTTCTCTTCCTTTGATTTTACTGAATTAAAATAGACAAGATTTTGGTGTATTAGAAAATGAGCCCTAGTAAAGCACACTGTTTTTACTATTTGTGTTCTCATGTCTGCGTTGCTTTTATAACAGCTTTGTTCAGAGGGAGTTGGAAATAAACCAGGATCTCAGTCCAAAAGGTGCAATTATGGTCATTTAAGCCAATAACATAATTGTGTATAGAGCGTATATATTTATCAGATATGTGCAGCCATTTTGAACTCTTTATGTATTATCATTGCCACTTTGCAGCTTTCTTGAAACAATTTTCAGCATCATCTAAGTAAAAATCACAGAGAAAGTTAAATGCTAAAAATACACTTTAAGATTACATTGAGTTTATGGCTTAGAACCAGAAAAATCAAAGAATTTTTAACTTACCATCCTTTTCTATTTCCTTGAGATTAATTAACATCAGAAATTTAATTAATTCCTATGGTTGTCGGCAGTCTTTTGTATTTATTTTGAGGAATATGGTTCAATAGAATGCTTACCCAGAAGGACTTAAATTGCAAACCTGTTTCAAACTCTGTTCAGAATCTATGTTTACTACTTTGATTGTGACATTAAATTTCCATTCTCAGAATAAACACTACACCACCTGGGATTATGGTGACTTTTCATTTTTAAACCCAAAATTTACCATTGTTTGAAGTCTAGTTTATTTCACACCTTTCCAAGGCTCTGTTTAATGCAAGCAGGTAGGATCCCTAATCTTCCCATCCTGCTGCAATCCAACAGTTACTAATATTCACATGTATGTGTTGGTGAAAAGGAAGGTTGCTTTTAGCAAGCATGAGGCAAGGTTTTAATTTGTAGCTGATAATTTGCTACTGGAAGCTTACCCTGATTAGTCTTCTTACTGCACCAACAGTTTTTGAGGTGGTGTGAATTACCTGCTGTGTATGTTTTTACCACTCACTCAGGGATGAAAATGAATTACAACCTAGCCCTCAATTAAAGCCCGAAAAAAGAAAACCTCAAACTTCTTTTATGTCTGCACTTCTAAAGAACAGAATTAGTTGCCTCTGATATCATTGGAATTGTAATTCACACTCTTGGAAATCCTGCAATGGATCTTTCAGCCCCACTCACACAAGCGCATCTCAGCTGTTACTCAATTACATTGCCTTTGCTCCAAGTCAAATCATCATCCAGCAGCTGAGAATTGAAACAAACTCCATTTGTGAAAATGAACCATGAATTTATTGATAATGTGGAATGTTTATATGTGTTATTTCTCGTCATCCTACAGAAATTAATATGTTATTTTTGGTCTGATTAATTGTGAAATTTAGGAAATGGAGTCATGGACTTCGATTTAATTTGTCATTAATGCACTGTTTAATTTTTAGCAGTGCTGGAAAGAAATACAGTAATGAAAACTTTGAATAAATATTTTTAGAATACTGTTGTTAGATCTTTTGAAAAAATGTCCATTACTTGTAACCACTTTATTATAAGTCTATAAAAGCTTGTATTGTGTTTGCTGGGTGATCTGGACATCTCAAAAGGGAACACACAGGCATTCAAATACTCTATGAGTTTATTCATTGGTTCCATTTTTATTTGGCACTTATTATGCTTTGTTTGCTCATGCTGCATGAGCATTTTCATGTAGGAAAACTAGAGTTATCCCACTCACTTTCAGGGAGGAAAATGTCTTGTGAAGGCATTGTGCTTGCAACTCGTCATATATCCTGAATCTGCTGTTGTTCTACAAATGTCTTATTTTCCTCTGGAAGAAAAGCAGAATACCTGAGAATTTTCTCACCTAAGATCAGCATAGTAAATGGCAAGACGTGGGAAAAGCAAACAGAGACTGAAGTTGTAGGATGATTTTCTGCTGTAATGATTGGGAAAGAGTAATAGATATCAGAGAATACCTCCTTATTTACTTAAAAACAAAAATAAGTTTGTTTCCTTGATGTAGCTGTGGAAATAACAGACTCCATTTGAATTCTGAGAGAGGAAACAGAGGGCTCCTCAGCTAGAAGGAGATCACTCACAGGGCTGTGTAGGAAAGAGGAATAATCAGAGGAGACAAAACCTGGCACTTCCAGATTTTAAGCTCCTTGATAAACTAGGTCTGTTTTTGTTGTTGTTGTTTTTGTTTTGTTTGTTTCATTTGTGTTTTCCATAACATCTAGTTCATGGCTGGAGTCACAAGTGGCATAAGTCTGCTTTCTTGATTAACCCCCATGTTACAAGGTGACAACTCGGGTTTACAACACCAGAGGAAAGGCAGTTATGTCATATGCTGGATGCAGTGTTTATAGCAGAATTTACCTTACCTTTGATATCAACAGAATTACATCAAATTTACCAACTAATTTTAATTGCTTTTCTCTCCTTTGGAGTCATAATTTTTTTAGTTACAATTCCATTCTGCAATGTCACAAGAAAGATGATATGTGAAGCTGTTTGTTCGTGTTCCTAGAAAGAGGAAAATTATCATTCATCTAGTTCTTTGTCCCTCCTTTGCTATCACATGACAAGATTGTTGATAAGTAGCTATATATTATGCAATGTAACAATATTCCTAGAACTCTTTAATCTTAGGAATAGAGAAGTAGATTTCCAAGTTGATTGTAAATGGAAAATAAATGGACTTTAAGAAGAGAGTTTTTTTTTGCAGGGGTGCGCTTCACCTTTCTGGAGTTCTGTGGAATGCTACGGGCTGATACTGTGATTCTCTTTAAGCAATGCTTTAATGTTTCACTTAAGGGAATCTTACCATTAGATTTTGTTTGATTTAATGTAATTATGAAGATTAATTATGTCTTCTCAGACTTAAGTTATTGTTTTTTTTTTAATATGAAGATAATACCTAGGCCACCATTCAGGGTTAGCCTGAAATGGGAATTGGACCGTGGTGTGGTTGATTTTATTGCCAACATATTGGGTGGTAGCCCGGAGAAGAATAGAAATGAAATCCCATGAGGTTGTATGTTAGGTAAAAATTGTCTGTACCTGGCCACTAACTTGGGAATAAACTTGGAATTAAGCAGAAACAGGAGTGTGATATAGTTAGGAACATAAGGTCATTTTGCTGGAGAGCCATGAAAGATAGTTTTCCTGTCTGTCTCCTTGTTCACTCTCCTCTATCTCTTGTTTATTCATTTGCACTCTTACTGTCTCCATTTCCCTTCTCTTTCTCTAGAAAATTCTCTATCATATATCAGTTGTATATTATTACAGAGTATTTTTTCTCTAGCGGTTGGGTAAAATAAGAAATTCATTATGTATTTTTTATTTTAGATATGTGATACAACTAAGCATGACAAAGACATGTACAGCCAAAAACTTGGCCAATTGTACATATTAATGTATGGATAGTGTTTTTCTAAAAACAGGTGAACTCAGGGTCCATTTATGACCTTCTACAGGCAAGGCATAAATCAAATGGGAGCTGAATGAGCCCCTTAAATAGCCTACTTGATGTTCTGTCACCCACTGGATCCATTGAGGGCATCGGTAGCCTCTGTTGACAGAGTTTTCATGATCTTACTCCTCTCTCTTTCCTGCCCCATATCACATGAAAATATGTTATTTCTCCCAGCCCAAAATGTTGGAGTTTATCAATTACATAGAAGTTAGGAATTATGAAATATGATATCGATATATCAAGCTGATTATTTTTGCAGCCAGCTGCATCAATAAAGCAGAACTACTCAACTATTTAAAAACTGGTTGTTTTTTCTCACATGTCAGATAAAAATCCCAAATACTCTGGAGAAGATAGCACTACATAGTGCAAGACAGCACTGAAGGAAAGTTTTAACTGCTAATACTTCAAAGTTTTTCTTTGGGAAAAACGTGGAAATGTGAATGACTTCTGATGTGTATAACATTTAAGTGCATTTTGCTTGCCTGTTAGACAGTTTATTTCACTTAGCATACAATACAACATGTTATCATAAAATAAGATGATTTTAAAAGATGGAAAACAGTGCAAAAGAGCAATCCTTTCGGAGTTCACGCATGAGTGTAGAGCATTTAGAAAAAGAATTTTGGACGTTTAAAACTAACAAGCTTTGTGTTAATCATGGTATAATCCTGGCTTCATTCCCAAATAAGACAATTAAAAAAATTAATCTATTACCAGATATATAATTTTTAATAGATGCAACACTGTGAGACTTATGCCTAACTTTAAAAGAAAATCTTGAGTTCATTGAGTAGGTTTTCAAATTATTGAGTTCAATATATGTGAGAAGACACGATATTCAAAACACAGCGTACTTGTGAAGATTTGCAGGCCTGTTTTTCCTATTAAGATAATGAAATTATATTCCTTCCCAACCACATACCAGAAAAAAATCTGAAAACACTGTCTGGGCTATGTCTGTGAAGTTTAATCAGTGCATGAGTAGAAGCCTTCAGAAGAAGCAGTATGGGTAAATTAAGATATTGTGGGTAATGCCACATTTTAGAATGAACCCTAACTCTGAGGAGTGAAGACCTAAGTTGCAGAACTTTCTTAGCTTCTTACCAGCTGATTGATCTTGGGTTTGTCTTCCAAATGCACTTTCTCATCCATGTGGGGACAATAATGCTTTTCCTACTTATATGTTTTGAAGTGCAAAATAAGAAATGTGGAAGAGCTTAGGAAGACATAAATCATTATTCAGATGTGAAGTATTGTTATCTTCTGTTTGGGTATAAGAATTAAGCTTATTGATATCCATTTGGGTCACTGTATATTTTTGTCATTTTTCCCCACTTTTTATCTTTCATATGGACTCCAGGTTTATTTTAATTAATTAATTAATTAAAAAATTAATTCCAGTGTAGTTAACATACAGTGTTGTATTAGTTTCAGGTGTACAATATAGTGATTCTACAATTCTATACATTACTCACTGCTCATCAGGATAAGTGTGCTCTTAATCCCCACCACATATTTAACCCATCTCCCCACTCACCTCCCCTCTGGTAACTGTCAGTCTGTTCCCTATAGTTAAGAGTCTGTTTTTCGTTTTATCTCTGTTTTCCCTTGTGTTCATTTCTTTTGTTTCTTAGTTTCCACATGTGAGTGAAATCCTATGGAATTTGTCTTTCTCTGACTGACTTATTTCGGTTGGCCTTATGCTGTCTAGCTCCATCCATGTTGTTGCCAATAGCAAGATCTCATTCTTTTTTATGGTGGAGTAATGTTCCATACACACCCCTTCTTTATCCGTTCATCTATTAATGGACACTTGGGCTGCTTCTATTATATGGCTATTGTAAATAATTCTGCAATAAACAGAGGGGTGCATATATCCCTTCAAATTAGTGTTTTTATATTCTTTGGGTAAATACCCAATAGTATGATTACTGGATCATATGGTAATTCTGTTTCTCCTTTTTTGAGGAACGTTTATCATACTGTCTTCTTTCACAATGGCTGCACCGGTTTGTATTCCCACCAACATTGCATGAGGGTTCCTTTTTCTCCACATCGTCACCAACATTTGTTTCTTGTATTTTTGATTTTAGCCATTCTAACAAGTGTGAAGTGATATCTCATTTTAGTTTTGATTTACATTTCCCTGATGAGGGGTGTTGAGCATTTTTTCATCTGTCCATTATCCATCTGGATGTCGTCTTTGGAGAAATGTCTGCTCATGTCTTCTGCCCATTTTTAATTGAATTATTTGGGTTTTTTGGTGTTGAGGTGTATAAGTTATATTGTATTTTGGATACTAACCCTTTATTGGATATGTCATTGGCAAATATCTTCTTGTGTTTAGGAAGTTGTCTTTTAGTTTTGTTGGTTATTTCTTTTGTTGTGCAGAAGCTTTTTTTTTTTTTTAAATGTAATTCCAATAGTTTACTTTTGCTTTAGTTTCTCTTGCCTGAGAGACATATCTGAAAAAATGTTGTTACAGCTGATGTGAGAAAATTATTGCCTGTGTTCTCTTCAAGGATTTTTATAGTTTCAGGTCTCACACTTAGCTCCTTAATCCATTTTGAGTTTATTTTTGTGTATGGTGTAAGAAAGTGGTCCTGTTTCATTCTTTAATCCCATGGAGTGTCCAGTTTTCCCAGATTCATTTGTTGAAGAGACTGTCTTTTTCCCATTGCTCTTTGTTGCCTCTTTTGTTGAAGATTAATTGACCATATAATTCTGGGTTTACTTCTGAGCTTTCTATTCTTTTCTTTTGATCTATGTGTCTATTTTTGTGTCAGTTTCAATGCTGTTTTGTTTACTACAGCTTTGTAATATAACTTGAAGACAGGAATTTTGTGGTTCCATACAAACTTTCAGATTGTTCCAGTTCTGTGAAAAATGCTTTTGGCATTTTGATAGGGATTGCTTTAAATCTGTGGATTGTGTAGTATGGACAGTTTAACAACATTTGTTCTTCTAGGTCTATTTTAGAGTCTGTCGTAAGTTCTTTCATGTAAAGCTGAACACAAAAACTGCTGTTGTAATGTTGGTGAATAAGGTCATTCATATTTAACCATGTAACTATTCAGTGCATATTTCTTAGTGATTATTCCATGCAAGCATTTTGTTCAGGTGGTACAAAAATAAATCCAACACAAGTACTGTCCTCAAGAAGATTACAGCTACAGGTAGGAAACACAGAATATATTGTTGTTGTGTCTGGGACTTAATTTTACCCTACTTACAAACTAGTAACTTCCGTCTGTTACTGTTTCATGGATGCTGGTAGAATGCATGAGATTTCTGAGACAAAGGATTTTCTTATATGCTACACAGCAAATGGCAGCATGTTTGTGTTAGTTCTCTTTACCCCAGTCCCCCCCAGTCCTAGGGAGGTGGCATGAGGTGGCAAGGTAGATACTGTACATGCAGAAGTTTTGTTCTGTGGCTGAGGGACACTGAGCTTGTGGGACCTGCTGTTGTACAGTAAACACTAAGCAAACACACTGTTTGTCCTGGGGGAGATATTACTTCATCCCTGCAAGACTGCTGCAGATACAACCCTAAGACATGTTCCCAGTAAAGCACAGTTAGGGCCTTACATTTTTGGTGTACCCAGCAAGATGTGTGGGTACACAAAAGACCTACAAACGAGTATCTCCCAATAGTCATAAAGCAGAACGTGGCAAATGATAACGCTCAGTAATTCAAGGGATTTTAGTCCTGTTCCATGTCAAACAAAGTCCTCTGCTTTCTTTTAAAATGTTTCTTATTGGGGCGCCTGGGTGGCTCAGTTGGTTAAGCGGCCGACTTCAGCTCAGGTCACGATCTCGCGGTCCGTGAGTTCGAGCCCCGTGTCGGGCTCTGGGCTGATGGCTCAGAGCCTGGAGCATGCTTCCAATTCTGTGTCTCCCTCTCTCTCTGCCCCTCCCCCGTTCATACTCTGTCTCTCTCTCTCTCAAAAATAAATAAACGTTAAAAAAAAATAAAATGTTTCTTATTGTCAGCTGTTTATTGAGCTCCTACTGGTGTGTGTATCTTACGGTAGAATATAATGGTGATAAAGGACTTTAATCCCATGGAGTGTCCAGTAAGAATTCTCCCTAACGACTGAATTCAGTGAACTCTCCTCACTTGCATTTGTATTCTCTCTCATAAGCACTTTCTGGGGTCTCCATGGATCATTTTTTTAGTCATAAAACATCCATTTTATGACAACCATTTCAGTATGAGATATCAGAAAGTCAGTATCCCCACTTAAGGTATTTTTTGAGTTTCTCTATGAATTTATATTAGGAAAAGTTGAATTCAATTTTCATCTCTTAGCACTACCTAGATTAACAAGTTTATATTAAAAGAAGTAGCATGGTGGGTTGATACTTGTTATGACCAAGCAGAGATTCAAACTGGTCTCTCTCCCAACTCTGGTCTCATTCCATGTACACCACCTCACTGTTGGAACTGCAAGACATGAGGTGGAGAATAGGGCTTCTCAGATTTTTCAGAGCGGTCTTCGTTTTGATGAGAGGGTATAGGGAACAGTGTGATCTCTCAAATATATGATGATTCCAAGAAGTTTGTTTTTAGCATTTGGAAAGTGCCTCCCAATTTGCTGTTTTGAGATCTTGATGAAGATCTTGCCCTGAGGCGGTTGATAAGAGAAAATAATTTCATGAGAGAGCAAAAAAAGAGAGATTTACTATTAAGCCAAAATACAGAGCACTGTACAGGAAAACCTTCCTTGGGAGACAACATACTCTTCAAAAGGAAAGTGAGTTTGTTTTGGCAGGGGGCCTTGGAATTCTAGTTTGCAATTTAAATCTTTGCTAAAAATTGCATTTTAAAGGCAGGTGCTTATGTAGCACAGGTGGTTACTGTAGCAATCACTGTATTGACAGAAAAATATTATGATGGGGTATAGAGATACCAACCTAATGAAATAAAGTGAAAGGAACAAAAAAATTTATTCACCTCTCTATTTCCTCCCTCTCGTACTTCTCCAAATAATTGTAATTTAATGTTCTATTCAGAAGAACATATCTATAACAGGGCATCTCAATATTAATCTTAAACTAGAAAAATAACTTGTCATTTATTTAACCCCAGCCTGATGGGAGGGTAGATTCACTACTGAAAGTCTGTTACAAATAGCCAGGACATTCTAAGGGCACAAAATGATGGCTGTCATTTTTGTATTCAGCCCAATGATGAAGGAGCTTTTAAATGTTTGGACATTCAATCTATGTAGTGGCACGACCTGGACATACCCTTTTACTAAACACTAGCCCACTAAATCCTCTTAGAATGTTGTTTACCTCCAGATAAATCAAACATGACAATGTAGGTTAACTTCACTGATTCATTTTTCAGCCACAAATGATTAATAATTTTTACCGAATGAAAGCTACAGACTTCTTATTATACGGCGGACTACAGGGAGTGATATAATTCTTAGATGTCTTGTGAAATGTGAAGCCATTTCTCTGGAACTGATGTTCCCAGTTCTCTGCTAAGCACGGTAGCTACCTTTACTTCACTAGAGGATCATCCAGCAGGAATGACCTTATCAATTACAGTAAGTCAGCGTCTTTCCCCCAGAGTTTGAGCAAGCTGTTGTCTGCAATTTGTACTGGTGGCCCGGGACTAAATCCGAATCCATTTCCAAGCCTAAGCATGTCACATGATGTAGCAGTGAAAGACGTGTTGCTGCAGTAAGCAAAGACATAGGCTCTGCGAGGGGAGGTTTTCTGGCTGGCCAGAAACCCCACACGTTGGAGAAAGCCAAAACACAAAGAAGAAAAATGAGCAGAGAAGGGAAAAAGAAGTCCTTCTTTTTACCTGGGTGGTTTTACCCTGGAAGGATAAAGTGGCAGATTTTGCCAACGTATATTTCACTTTTGTTTATTTTGGCTAGTTTCCCCTTCTCTGTTTACCACCTACCCAAATAGCCCTGGAGTCCATTGCGGTTTTAATAAAGATTAGGAATTAAGGTCAGCGAATGTTTCTGCTACAGGTGTCTTTAAAAGTCACCTGCTACTTGGTTTGCACAGTGAGGCTTCTGCAGTCCACCTTGTAATTTTTTCCCATCTACTCTCCCTCCAACACTTTGTAAATAATATTTTCCATTTATGTCATATTTCCAGAGTGGCTGAGCTTGTGAATGGTTTTATTTCTTTGACTTTACATTCTGCCGTTCTTGAATAACTAATAGTGGTGATAACATTTTCCACATTTAGAATTGCTTTCTGGTAACCTGGAAGGAAGAGATTTCTCTGAGAGATACTGCATATATAACCTTTCTTGACATCAAGGGCACAGAAATAGTTGCTAAAATAGATGATTGATTACCTATGCTGAGCTCAGCACTTAGATATTCGATTCGTTTCAGAAACTTCCATTAGGTTCACACCTGGAAAGTTTTGGCATTGGCCCTTAATATCTTTATCTGCTGGGATACACTTTCATATTCCTGCTTTGGGACTGGCTGTACTTGAAAAGAGCAGACGAACTAAGTTAAGGACATTTTCCCCCTAAAAATATATTAAAATCTTAATAGTAACTCTTTTGGATTTGGTTGATGTTCAGGTTGCAGCTTTAGATTAGTTCTACTTTTATCTCTACTGGTTTGACCATACATATTCTAATCCCATATGAAAGCCAACATTTCATTCTTTTATAATAAAATTATGGTTTACTGTATAGTAGTAAGAGCTCCATCCATTATGTGAGACGTAGATTATGCAGACATGGGACATAAGGATGAAATGGCTCCTCTTCAGCTGTTCTTTTCTACTGTGTAATTACATAATTAGGATGTAGACTATCCATCATACAGTTCTTTTTGTAATTCCATGGGAAAAGCTACTGAATATGGACAACAGATGATTCTTAAACCTCAATATCACAGCTGGTTTACATTTTTTACCCTAAACCCCATAAGTGGGCAGGCCATGTTACAGAACCCTTTCATGCCAAATTTCCTTTTTAAAAATTGAAACCACTTTGGCATTATCCAAGAGAAAGAGAGTATTTAAAAATAGTTGACTATTTACCTGATGTTTATAAGACCGTCCACATTGTTTTTTCAGTGAATGTTTTCCTTTCTCTAAAAGATATTCACCATATTTAATCCCCGTTGTGGCTTTTTTCATCCTCTCCCTCTCTCTTCTTTTTTGCCATTATGTGTATTTTCCACTTAACTCTTTTCTTTCTATTTAATACCTTCTCTGTTACTGTCTGATGCAGAGTCAACCTATACTTTAAAGTCTTCTAGATTCTCTGAGCGGGGTCTCATCCTAAGTTATCCTCTTTTTAGTCCCCACTGTACCTCCCATCTACCTTGTATCATTTCACCTCTCCCCAAAAGTACAAAAAATATTTTTCAGACCAAATTCAATTCAGTCAATTGTATTAGTGATTTAAAAAACCCACTACTTACCTTTAACAGAATTGGTCATAAATAGGTTTTTATTTTTTTATTTTTATTTTTTTTTATTTAAAAAAAATTTTTTTTTAACGTTTATTTATTTTTGAGACAGAGAGAGACAGAGCATGAATGGGGGAGGGTCACAGAGAGGGAGACACAGAATCTGAAACAGGCTCCGGGCTCTGAGCTGTCAGCACAGGGGCCCGATGCGGGGCTCGAACTCACGGACCGCGAGACCGTGCCCTGAGCCGAAGTCGGCGCTCAACCGACTGAGCCACCCAGGCGCCCCTTAAATAGGTTTTTAAATTATTGACATAATAATATCATCACATAAATTGAGAAAAATGGGGACTTACTTTGATGCAAGAAAGAGGCTGTGTTTCCCACTATCATAAATCTGGCCCAGTTGCACAACAGAAGGATGTAGTCAGTTTCGATTCTCTTTTGTACATAATTCACAATGAGGCTTAGGCCAAATGGGTCTCTCTGCTGCTCATTGCCTAAGTTTTTATGGCTGTAGAATGAAACTATATACCAAGAATAAAATATGTTTCACCCCAATTCAATTCTATCAAAATAGTTTGAATTTATTGCGGGCGAGATACCCATCCAGGTGTGTTAGGATGGAATTGCTTATATCATGGTTCCTTTCCCTCAAGTTGTTTATTTGTAATTGGGAAAGTAAAAAAGATGTTTATTGCAGATAAATGGAAGCACTGACATTGGAACTGAACCTTAATCAATGGATGTGAGTTCAAAATGCAGAGCAAGAAAACTATAGTTTAGAGGAGATTAAAGGGAGCAAAAGAGCAGAGGCAAGAAACAGGCCTGGGGGTAGAGGCTGGGCAAAATGAGTGATAGTGTGTGGGAGGTACAGGGCTCCCCCTGTGGAATGAGTAAGTCACAAGGATGAAAGGTACTGCACAGGGAATATGTTCAGTGGTATTGTAATAACACTGTATGGTGACAGATGGCCGCTACCCTTGTGAGCACAGTGTACTATGGAATTGTCCAATCACTCTGCTGTACACCTGAAACTAATGTAACATTGTGTGTCAACTATGCTTCAGTTAAAAAAAAAAAAAGAACAGAGACAAGAAGGTTCAGGGAACATTTAGAGAGCAATTAGAAATCTGATGGAAGGTAAGATTAGAAAAGTAACATTTGATTTCAATTATATTTTTATTGGTACAAGTGCTATTTCTTTTTTTTTTCAAGTCTGTTTTGTTCCTCTTTAGAGTTTCTTATTCCTTATTCTACTGTCAAGCTTTAAATATTCTTTAGGGATATTAAACATAGAGTCTTATAACCTATCTGATAATTACAGCATCTGAAATGTTAATAGACTGGACTCTCTGCTAGCTGCTCTTTTAGCTTACTCTCCCTCAGAAAGATTTGTTATGTGTTTTTAGGTTTTAAACTATAAGTACCTAATTTCCTTGGACCTGTATCTGTGGGAGTTTTGAGGTCTGAATTGAAATAAGTTATTCAAGAATGGATTTCCCTTCGCTCTTGAGAGCTGTGTGGTACCATTACCGACATGAGATCACTTTAAGTAAAACTTTATTTGAAGTTTTTTGACTACAAAGGTATCAGAAATTCAGATCTATAAAGCCGTGAGAAGAATCTACATGTATGTACTTCAGAAGGCAGATTTCATTCCTTCCACTTCACCAGCATCCCTATAAACAATTTTTTTCTGGCTTTCTCCCGTTTACTTCTTGTCATCCTTTCACTAAGTGCAGTGACGTTTAGGATCCTACGTATATGCGGCAGTTACCCATCCTCCCCTGTGGGTGAGGACCATGTTTTATCGATTGCCTCTCAGGCATAGTGCGGCCATTACAGAGGAGCTCAAGATCATTAGGCATCAGTGGAAAACTCTGACCAATGGAGCCTTTGGTAATTGCTTACCTACCAGAATCCTCTTTTTCACTTCGCTTTTAGCTTCTGGAGCATTCTTTCATGTCAGCTCAGGAATAAATTTCTGCCCAAGACTATTTTTATCATTTTAATTGTTAGAGCTGGGAAGGTCATTTGGGATATTTAGTCTGCTAGACTACCAGAAATGAAAGTTAGAAAGGTAATTTTTAGACCAACATTAGAATTTTATTTTTTCTGGTTAAAAGTTTAGATAATATTTAGTAGTTCATATAAATGCAGTGGGATTTTTCGTTTTGTTTTTTATTATTTTTTTGTGTTGTTTGTTTGCTTTTTGGGGGTGAAAGGAGATTCTTAGAACTGTTTCAGGGGGGAATTGAGTTCAGCAGTGTATTATCAGAGACTCAAGACAAGTTAGACTTTGTATTAAAGCTTAACTAAAAGGTACAGAAATGTGATCTGGGAGGGTGACACAGGGCATGGAAGAAAGTCTTAGATTGAAAAGAATGTAGTTGAAAAGTTAGACTTTTTCCCCCCACTGGTTAAATCACCTTGTTGGAATGTAAACTAAAGAGATACGTTATTGAAGACATTAACTATAGAGGGGTCTGGGGAGCTCTGTCAATGTAAAGTGTAACTGAAATGCTAATAAAGTGTCTGAAGGCTGTCCTCTCTTTTAAAATAAGGTTATATTCATGTGATTAGACTTTCTACACAAGAATTCCACTAACAATTTTTCTTAGTCCAGGCTTATTTGGGTAGGAGAGTCCTAACCTACTGGAGGTATGACAAATGCCAGGGAAATGTCACCTTGCTTTTTAAAGTTGTTTTTTTTTTTTTAAGTTTATTCTTGAGAGTGAGAGAGACAGAGTGTGACCGGGGGGAGGGGCCGAGAGAGGGAGACACAGAATCAGAAGCAGGCTCCCGGCTCTGATTTGTTAGCACAGAGCCAGACGTGGGGCTCAAACCCACAAATTGCGAGATTGTGACCTGAGCCGAAGTCAGATGCTCAGCCAACTAAGCCACCGAGGCACCCCTCACCTCTCTTTTTAGAATCTGGTGAAGCATCTCGCTTCTGTAGTGAATTCCAGTTGGAATTCAATAAACTGCTCTTAAGAGGCTGAACATAGATCACAAATTCACAATTAATCCATTCTTCAAATTGTAATCTTTCTTTTATACAGCAATCTGAAACAAAATTTACTTTTTCTAAGCAACAAGACAACAAAGGGTACAGAAACACTAAGGAGGTAGAAGTGATTAAAATATGTGAAATAATATGTCTCATTTGTTAGTGTTCTTAAAAGTTACCAAGAAATTTGTTTTATGACGCTAGATTCTGGTGGCTTTATTTTTGCTGTAGAGAGCACGATATTTATTTACCTGTCAGTCTCCCAATTTCAAGCTCACAAGGCTGTCTTTCTATGAGGCATTCATAATTAAATTTCCCTAACAGTCTCAGAGTAATGGGTTGAAGATTAAAAATTCTTAGAATTGAAAGCTTCAGGAATAATTTCTTTAGACTTCCCTTCCCCCTGGGATGGAGTATGGGCTTAAAGAATGGTGTTGTGGCACTATTAGGGAATCTAAGGTCAGAAACACATGGCTTCAAATCCCACTTCTCCGTTTTACAAAGTATGTGACCACAGGCAAGAGACCTTCTTCCATGAGCCTCAGCTTCTTTATAAAAATCCCAATGATCATGACAGTTTCATAGAGTTGTTGCGTTAAGTATTTACGTGCCTAGCACAGTGTCTGATAAGCTACAGGTACTCAGCAAATAGTGACTACTGTTACAGTGATTTCTTGATTTCATGCATCTTCTCTTAGATTAACTCCAATAGTATAATCTGTTATATTTTTGTTATGCATTTTATTTTAGGTAAAAAAAATCTGACTCCCTGAAACTTCCATTCTTTGATCCATGTTCTGCCCTATGAAACAGCAAAGGATTCATATATTTTTTCTTCTGGAGGACAGACCTTCAAGTGTTTGAAGATAGAGGTGATGGAGACAGAATTATTAATTGAGCCATGTCTCTGAGATGATTGAAAGTGATGGGCTTCAGAGATTAGGTGGAGAAATAGTCCCCTTTCCATTATACCAGGAGGAAATAAAGGAGTCTCGGAAGAGATGTAGACACATTTGCAAATTTGCTGAAAATTCAAGGACTTCTCTTTTCTCTGTGAGATAAGGCCTTCAGCTGAAAGAGAGGGGTATCTGCAGTGGGGTTAGACATTTTAGGAGAGTAGTAGGTAGACAGCTGACCAGGGATTGTTGGGCAGCATTGAGGGCCCAACTGAGGTTGAAGCCCTGATATTGATATTGTTACCAATTACTTGGTCATACTTGGAGGTATGAGTTGGTGATCTTTGAGTTGACTCAAGTTTGAAGGTTTTCCAGATAAGTGGGACAAATCATTGATATGGCAGGAGATTTGAGGAAGATGGCAAGAAAGTGCTCAAAGCATTGGATCATGGGCTCTAAGTTGAAAGAGAAAGAAGTAAAAACAAAAGGTGGCTGATAGCTAAGGGGGCAGAGGTCTCTCTGAGTTTGGAGAGTAATGTGACGTCCACTTATTGAATGGACTTCTGTGAATTGGATCTTCTCCTTTTAACCAAGTTGAGTTTATTATTTTTTTGAAACAAGTTGAGTTTTAATGGGTGTGTGTGTGTGTGTGTGTGTGTGTATACACACACACACACACACACACACACACACACACACACATATATATATGTATATTTGTGCTTTTGTTTGCATGGAAATCTACTTTTTAAAAGGTAATTCCATATTATTATTTCTAGAGCCATTCATCATTTTAGCATTGAAGCTCTCTGATCTTTTTACTACCCATTTCCCTAGTTTTGCAGCAATTGTGAGAATATGCTGAGAGTGCAGCTCACACAGGACTTGTGCTTAATAATGAGACTGGGGATTCTGTGCACTTCAGGGTGGTATGAGTACTAGAATACAGTGCACAAAACTGAGGTTTGCAGTGTAGTCTTGCCATTAAATTACATTCTGGTATTTTTGAAATCTTACGCACCATGATTTTGATTACACTTATTTCAACTTGCTTAAATCCATGGAACATAAAAAGACTCATTGCTCTTTAGATTTTTTTCTCTATCTTTACTAGGAAATGAGAAAAGATTATTTTTTATAAATAGACAGCTCATACGGATTTTAGAGTAATGTGATGGTGATGAGTCAAAACAAAATGTATTTTCTCTAAACTCAGTGCTAGTTCACCAACAAAAATTTAGGAGTCATAAAAACCCACACAATTTACAAAGTAGGCATCATCTACAGTTCTAAAATGATTTCGCGGGGCGCCTGGGTGGCTCAGTCGGTTAAGTATCCAACTTTGGCTCAGGTCATGATCTCACTGTTCATAGGTTCAAGTCCCGCATTGGGCTCTGTGCTGATGGCTTGGAGCCTGGAGCCTGCTTTGGATTCTGTGTCTCCCTCCCTTTCTGCTCCTCCTCCACTCACACTCTGTCTCTGTCTCTCTCAAAAATAAATAAACATTAAAAAAATTTTAAATGATTTCTCAAGAGAAAGTTGGTTGAATTGAGTCAAAGAACATGTTTTTTTTTTTTTTTTTGAGAAAAGTGATTTCTAATTTTAACTAAATTTATTCATTCAGAAATAAATATTGCATGCCTCCGTTATGCAGGATTGGATACTTCTCAGGTGTCTCTCCTTGGCTTGTAGATGGCTGTCTTCTTGTGTCTTCACATGCTCTTCCCTTTGTGTGTCTATGCACAGATTTCCTCTTCTTATAAGGACATCAATTATGGATAAGGGCCCACCCTTATCCCTTTAATCCCGATCTCCAAATACAGTCCATTCTGAGTTAAGGAGGGGTAGAACTTCAACATTTGAATTTGAGAGAGAGAAAATTCCCAATCTGTAACAGTGAACAAAGCAGATGAAATTCCTGCTCCATGAAATTTACCTTCTAGTGTAGGGGTTGGCAACCACTTTCTAAAAGGATCATATAGTAAATATTTTAGGTTTGAAAGCCACATAGGATCTCTGTTGTTGTTGATCTGAGTTTGGCTTGTGGGCCTTAGTTTAAAAATCCCTGCTCTAGAATAACAAATTAACAACTGGATATATGACATAATATCAGATGCTAATAAGTTCAGTGAACATGCATAGAGCTAGATAAGTGCATAAAGAGTGATTTAGATACAGTGGTTGGGAAGAGGTATGACATTTGAAAAGTTTCCTCTTGAACAAAGAATGAAGTATGGGCCTTCTCTCTTGAATTAAGTGAAGGAACCAATGATCCGGAGAGAATGGCATATGCAGCATGCTCATGTGGCAGCATGCATGGGATGCTTAAGAAACAGTACCAAGGCCCCTATGGCTGGAGTGCTCCTGAACTGTATTCACGTTGTTAGTCTAAACACAACCAGTTATTTGTATTCAAGCAAATTTCCCCTAGGTAAACTTAAGGGAGGAGCAAAGCTTGGGTACTCGGAAGAATATAAAAAAATGAAAATTCAGAACTTCTTAAGTAAAAATTCTTTGAGACCTGAACTTATGCAGAATTATGTAGAATATGAACCACCAGTATTAAATCTTTTTCATAACGATGTTTTACCCCGAGGCTAACCTACTAAGGTTGTGCTGTAAGTTGCTAATGGAAGTGCTACACCAAGGAAGGCAATTCTTTCTCTTGCCAGGAGCTGGTCACTCAGCATTTGACATGTCCTGCTTTGTCTTGGAGAGTTCAAAGTTTATTCTTCTCACTGCTACTACAGACATTTTCCCTAAGACCCTAGCTGATATTTAACATGAGCTTTTACATAATCAAATTTCTTAAAGTCAGTGTTTAAAAAGTCTTAAAAGCAACTAGAAACATACTTTGGTCATTATTTCCTGAGATATCTTTTCTGTCTTTGGCTTGTCATTGATTCCAGTTACATAAATATTGGGCTACACAAAGTTGCTCCATAGCTCCTTGATGCTTTCTTTAAATGTGTGTGTGTGTGTGTGTGTGTGTGTGTGTGTGTCTTTTTTTCTCTAAGTTTCATTTTACAAGGTTTCTATTTTGCCTTGTCTTCAAGTTCACTATTTTTTTTTTAATTTTGCAGAGTTGAATCTGTAATCTGTTGTTAATTTCATTTGCTGTATATGTTTTCATTTCAGATGTTATTTTCACTTCTAGAAGTTTGATTTTGGTCTTTTGTGTGTCTCCTTTAAATGTATATCCCTTTTTGAACATATGAAATATTGTTATCAAATACTATTTTAATGTCCTTGTCTACTAATTTTGACATCTGTTTCAGTTTCGGATAGGCTTTGAGTAGTTGATTATGAACTATAGTTTCTTGCTTCTTTGCGTGCCTGGTAAATTTTAAATGAATGCCAGACAGTGTAAGTTTTACACTTGTTGGGTGTTCGATATTCTTGTATTTCTATAAATATTGATAAGCTTTGCTATGGGATGTAGTTAAATTACTTGAAATAGTTAGATTCTTTTTTTTCCCCTGAGTCTTGCTTTTAAGGTTTTTAAGCCCACATCCATAGCAGCCGTTATTTTAGGGTTAATTTTGTCCTACTCTCCTACTATTCAGACAATACATTTCTAAGCACTCTACTTGATAACCTGGTGATTTACAAGGTTTTAATACTCTACCTTGTCATAAAATGAAGTATTCCTGGTCCTGTGTGAGCTCTGGGGATTGTTCTCTCAGGTTTTTGAAGGGTAGAATTTTTCCTGGCCTTAGGTAGTTAGTGCCTTCATATCATGCACTGATCATTTCCTGAAATCCTCTGAAGATTTGGCATGCTCTCTGTATAGCTGTCTTTTCTCTGGTACTCTGCCGTGTGTAGTCTAGTTGCTTTGAATTCTGCACACTCCCAGTTCTGCCTTCTCAACCCATGAATACTTAGTATGTAGTTCTGGTTTCCCATTTGTTGTAACTGGGTTGGAAATTTCATCCAAGTAATAAAATAGAGCAATCTTAGGGCTCATCTCATCTAATTGCCCTCTTTTGTCCTGTAATGCCTGATACACAATATCTGAAAACCATCATTTTATATATTTTGCTTGTTTCTTGCTGTTGTTGTTTCAGATAGGAGGGTCAGTCTATTCCCTATTGCAGTCTGTTTCTCCATTGTGTTGAGAATTTGAAGTTCTCCACTATCATCATGAAAATTTTTAAGGGGTAGATCATTGGGTGAATATGAGAAATACTGGATATAGCTTTTAACTCCAGAGAAAAGGTGGTAGAGGAAATTAAGAGAGGAGGGTCAGCCTCCAACTGTCTGAAACAAGTTAATGGTTGGGATTTTGTCCCTAAGAGGATGTTTACAGACACAATAGTAGATAGGAGAAAAGGTAGAATGTATTGCTCATGGAATTCTATCCTAAGAGTATAAGGGAACTTAGGACATTTGTCATTGTGGTGTTTTGGGACATCAGTTATTTCTAGTCAGATTATAAATTTTATTTTATTATTTTTTTACTTTTTTGATTTGTAATTTATAATTTTATTTTTTATTTATTATTTTAAGTATAATTTATTGTCAAGTTGGCTAACATACAGTGGATACAGTGTGCTCTTGGTTTTAGGGGTAGAGTCCCATGATTCATCACTTATATACAACACCCAGTGCTCATCCCAGCAAGTGCCCTCCTCAATGCCCATCACCCATTTTTCCCTCTCCCCTGCCCTCCCGCCCCCCATCAACCCTCAGTTTGTTCTCTGTATTTAAAGAGTCTCTTTTGGTTTGCCTCCCTCCCTCTCTGTTTGTAACTATTTTTTCTCCTTCCCTTCCCCTCTGGTCTTTTGTTAAGTTTTTCAAGTTTCACATATGAGTGAAAACATATGATATCTATCTTTCTCTGACTGACTTATTTCACTTGGCATAATATCCTTCAGTTCCATCCACATTACTGCAAATGGCAGGATTTCATTCTTTCTCATTGCCAAGTAGTATTCCATTGTAAATATAAACCACATCTTCTTTATCTATTCCAGGTTATAAATTTTAGTAGGACCTTTGTTAAACATGCAAATGAGAAATGAGTCCCTAATATGTAGTAGAATGATTTCCCCAAATCACACTAAAAATACAGAATAAAATATACTCTATAAACTCTTAGAAATAACAAGAGGAGATAACTGTCTACATGATGATGAATGAAGTCAGCTAGACTCACTCACTAGTCAAGGAAATCATTCTTACACTACAATTTTTGGCAAAACTATTTCTATATGCCACATATCTTTGGGGCTGCTTACCAGTAGTTGAAACCTTGAATGCTAAATGTATGAATGTCAAGGTTTTCTATTGTTTTGGGCTGCTGTTTTCTGGATGTCTTAAGATATGGAAGTTTGGTAGGAAATTGAAAGGAAGGAAGGAAAGGAAGGAAGGAAGGATGGAAACCAAAAACTTTAAGCCAGTTTTTTTTTAATTTACTCTTGGTGGATTTAATATTACCCTGGGAATGCAAATTGTAATTAGAACACAGGATGACACCAAAGTGCCCCTGTCCTCTGAAGGGCCAAGCAGTGTTTATCACTGCACTGCTTTACTGTGTGCTGGAAAGAGTTAGCCAACCCATCATCTCTTTATATCCTCTTTAATTCTTAGATCTTAAGTGTTACTAGTCCAGGAAATAGGTGCCATAAATCATCTTTAGTGGTTGGCCATCTAGTTCATTGAAATAAGCTTCTTAAAGATGGTCTTTAAAATAGTTCTAAATTGAGGGAAAGCACATGGCTGTGTGTTTCAGACCTGGGATGCTGTTCAAGGCATATGAGTTGGCGTGGAAGAGAGAAATGAGAGAGTAGTTGGCTGAGAGATTTATTTAGACTGCATGCAGGGGAAATGTGATGAAATAAGATTTACGTTTTGAGGGTCTGCATAGTTTCTGGCTATTGGATTCCTACTCTCTGAAATTGGGACCATTTAAGCCTCACTTGAAAGTTAAACTCATCCTATCCTCCAGGACCAATTTGAACAGAGCTGTATTCTCAACCATGACACATAAATACATATTGGCAATAAATATTTCTGTAAAGTCTTATTTATGTCTTACCCATGATAAAAACCATCACAAATGGTTGACATCAGAGTTCAACTCAGGTTATTTTAGAATTTGGCTATTCAGAATTAAACGTTGGTTAGGAAATCTGAGAACAAATTGGGGTGGTTTTGCTAATCATTTCTATTTATAAAACTACTGTTATTGATATAACTTTTCAGAATCCTACCTCCCCCCCTCCCCTTTGAGCTAATGCTTTGGAGCTTTAGTTAAAATTGAGGAAGTCTCTTTTCTTTTTGTTTAGAGTTGAATTTACACACATGTATGATTCAGTTCAGTAGGTATTTATTTTACAACTACTATGCTTACGGTGGCTTATAACTGCTGTGGGTAGGCATAAAAAGAAATAAAATCCAGCTCCTGCCATGCAGGAAAGGTGAATTGTGAGCCAAAATACACCTGTTCAGTGACAGATAAGTAGGTTACTGGAGGCAGAGGCAGGTCATGATGGAATGTCAAATGAAGAGAGTGTTTCTTAGTGAAGAATTATGGAAACTAACCATGGATGGGGTTAATATTTCACTGGGACTTGGAGGATAGTTTGATTTTGAAAGCTAGCCCAAAAGTTCTGGGGAGAATAGAGGCTGGGAACATGTTCATGTAGTAGAGTGGGGTCAGGGAGTCAGAAGAAAATGTACACTATATACAATATTAATTTGCACAATTTTACCACAAATTTTAGCTGAGTTTATATAAATTCTGGAATGTGCATACTCCTTTTTATTGGTCCTGGATCTTGAAAAAGAAATTATTCATCTCCCATTCCTGACAGGGACTTAAATTTGTGCAAGTGTGCTAGCTCATGTTTTCCAATACAAGCTGGTATTCAGCATAGTGCAGAACATAATAGATCAGTAAGCAACTATTTATTAAAGGAACATAAAGTTCCCAAGCATCTGAAATGTAGGGTAAAGCATGAAACATTGGGGCAAGGATTCAGTTTACTTAAGACCTGGTTTTGTTTTGTTGTAATAAACTTCTGCCTGGAGTCCTGAAGATAGAATTGTGCTGCTTTGTGCTGAGTATTTGCTTGGGACTCTTATTATATGCCTACATCAAAGGACCACGCCCTGAGCTGTGTTAGCACCTCATTAACGCTCTCTATACAATACTCTCAGGTATTGAGCTTATCACATCACGTTTGCTCCCTACACTTGGGCATAACTTATACCTCATCCTGAGTTAAATGAGTCTTTGTTTTCTTTGGAATTTTATGTTTGGGAAGGGAAGGAGGAAAAGGAAGAGACAGAATAGTAAGTGGTATAAAAGGGTAATGCAATTTGTTTCTTATTTGATTATTCTGTATCTAAATGAGAACATTGTTTTTAAATGCACAGTATTGATTTATCGTAGGCATTTTTTTTTTAAAAGAGGAACAAGATTAAATGTCTAGTCAGTTGATGGCTAAATTTAAGGAATCTGCAGGTATAAGAGCAATTGTTTTTAAGACATTACCAATTCTTTTCACTTTTCCTTTCTTGGAATGCTGATTAGCCATAATGGATAAATAATGATTATGGATGGAGATTTACATAACAGATGAATCTGTTTATAAACTATGCTGAGCTTCCGACCATCCTGCCAACCTTTTTAGAAATCCATTCAAACTATTTATTGGTGTCTACAGCTCCCAAATAGCTTCTCCTAATTACAAGTATTTAAACATAAATGAAAGTGGAAGTTTAGAATTGATGCAGTGGGCTATTCTAATAAAATTTCGAATTGGCAGGAAGACCCAGCTCTACTCCCGCTGCATGCTAATTTTCCCCCCTATTTTGTAATCAACAAAATTTGTTCATATAAATGGCAACAGATCCCAACTGGGGGTGGTGGGAGGCGTAAAGGAGTGAATTTTTGACCTTCACAGATGAGATCTTTTTCAGTCTTCTCCACTGAGATACATATGAAAATGCAAAACCGTAAATGATATGTTTTTTCCCCTATCGATTTGGTCAGTTGGTAAAAGGGGGATGGCAATAAGAGGAACGCACAGTCCCCCATGTTCTGATCTTTCTGAGGTTGCAATAGAGAGGTTATACATTTCATTTGAGCTGACAGGAATTTGAAATGTTATAGATAGGTTTCCTGAGCTCACCCATTATTTACCGTTTGACTGTAATGTCAGTTTCTTTCTGCTTCTTCAATATTGTTTGCACTTTACCTTTGTGAAAAGGGCCTTGATTGAGCCATGCAAGGGGAGATATTTCTATCTTTCTGCAAGATCAATGAAGATGTGTTTACAGGTCCCCTGCACAGTGTACACACCACAATAATGGATTTTAGTCCGTGTTGACTGAAAGCTCTTTTTCTTTGTTACTTGTCAATCTTGTATCTATTACTTGATTGCAACATAAAAGGCTATTTGGGCAAACATTGAAACAACAACGGTATCAGGTGAACTGAAGTGGTTACCTGAACCAAATGTATGCAGCCCTTAGCCAGACAAGGCACTTACAACTTGAAAGCAGGCAAGACTTTGCCTCTTCATTTAGGAAGAACTTCATGGTTATACTCATCTGAATTTTTTCCCCCTCCTTTAGAGGTTTTAATTAATGCACAGTTGTGATAGCAAGGGGTTCCAGTCTCACTTTAATCAGAGAATTCTATGCATAATAATAGGTCTGTTATTATTTCTTGAGGGAGAGGCCTGGATTCCCAGAAGGAAAACTTCCACACACTCATCAAGATCACTTCTTCTTTGTGATGAAGGCTGGTTTTTGAGCTTATAAAGAAAATAAGGACTATCCCGACTCCACATACATGTATGACTACTTAGAAAATGATGCTGAGATTAAGGATGAAAAATTTTTTCTTTATGATCATTTCATTGACAGATACATTACACTAAATTAGATACTTTTCTCTTAATCATTTAACCCCTAGAGCAGTTAAAGTTTTGGCCCATTCCTTATCGTCTTGAAGATGGCTCAGGGTATCTCAGTCAGTACTGACTCCATGTCCTAGGCTCAGATTATAATGATTCTTAGGTTAAAACAAGCATTAAGGTGGCCCATATGGTGAAGATGATTGTATATGGGGAAACTATTTCACATTTTTTTATTTTTGTAAAAATACCTAGTACCACTTGCCACTCATCTGGGGAATCATGGCCAGTGGGTTTAACAGGAAATTCTTTGAGAATAGATAACATGGCTAATCCTGCAGCCCAAGTACAGACTATAAAAAGTAATGGGAATAAATTTTACTGCTACATGCATGTATCTTCACTATAGGAGATACCTTAAAAAGGTTTGTATAAATTAAATCTTAGTAAATAGAATTGTGCTTTAAAGGAGACAGGGAACCCACCATTAGAGAAAAGTTGCATTTAATCTAGTTTTTGTGCTAAGAGACTCTTTTGTAATACATATAGTCAACCATTAACTGTTTTATAAGTCTGTATTTCTCTAGAGCAGATGAAGTACAATTAAATACACAAATACTCTCCCTTGAAAAAATCTGTGCTGATTTTTGCACTTTAGAATTTTTGAGTGTGATGGTACCCTTAGTTTTCAGACAAATTGAGATTTGGTGCAATTAAATGATATATTCAAGTACCTGTCGTAAGCCAGGTTTCTAGATTCCTACTCTAGTACAGTTCTTCCCCTCTGTTCACTCTGAGGAGGTGGCAAAGACATCCCATTTGGGGTGACATTGGTCTACCAGGACAAAGTACCACGAACTGGGTGGCTTACATAGAATAAATGTATTGTCTCATAGTTCTGAAGGCTGGAAGTCTGAGGTCCTCGTGTCCCCAGGATTGGTTCCTTCTGAGGGCTGTGAGGGAGAATCTGTTCTATGCTTCCCTCCTCTTCTGGTGTTTTGCTGGCCATCTTTGTCATACCTTGGCTGATAGATGCTTCACCCCACTTCTGCCTTGGTGTTAATTCTGGTGTTCTCTGTGTATCTTCAAATTTTCTTCTTCTATAAGGACACCAGTCGTATTGGATTAGGGCTCACCTTCATGATCTTATTTGAACTTGATTACCTTTGCAAACATTTGTAAATAAAGTCACATTCTGAGATACTGGGAGTTAGGACTTCAACATATGAATTTGGAGTGGGGAATACTGTTTAACCCAGAAGAGGGGCTTTTAATTTCCTTTAATTCTCAGTCACATAAGTGTCATTATTTTAGAAGGCATTGAAGGGAGAAAGAAGGAAGGCAAATTTTTACTGAACAAACAAAGAATTAAGAGTATGATCCTGACCTTATTTCTTCTTCACAATTGTAAACTAACAGACTGAACAGCAATCAAATGGAGTAAACAATATCATAATTACAACTAATTCTTAGCAGTTAATCAGTGGCTCCCTAAGATTCTATTTTGGACAATATTTTATCCTCCTAACTTGAATTAATCTACCTATTTCCTCATAATAAAACTGCGATCAAAGCAGTTGTTAATAATCAACGCTTTTTGCAGATCCAGTCAACTTCAAAAATTAGCAGGATTTAAGATTTAATAAAAAAATAATGCGCATGCATCTCCTGAAAAATTCTCTGATTAGCCACTTTCAGTAGATTCTTGTTCCTTTATCAATTTCTTAAAGTTTTTGTTTACTGTAGTCATTCTTAGCTGTCAAGGCCCCTGATTATGAACAAGAGTTGTGTATGATGTATCTCACATATGGACCCAGGTTCTGGGGGGAGATTTTATCCCTGGCAAATGTTCCTGTTGAGAATCTAAGTAATTACACCTGCCGTGGAACTTAACATAGGGAAGGGTGGGTCTAGGCAAGAATAGAAGAGTTGATACGGAATGGTGAAGATTAATAAAGAGGTGCTTACTAATTTTATTTTCAACTGAAGCTGCCTAAGCGTGATGTTTTGTATTTCACCACATGACTAAAACAAAGAAATGTGGCTGACACACAGAAAAAAATTCTAACTATAGTTTCAAGTTACCCATGTAAGACTTTAAAAAACCTTCAGCTTGGGGTGCCTGGGTGGCTCAGTCAGTTAAACATCTGACTCTTGACTTCAGCCCAGGTCATGATCTCATGGTTCATGAGTTTGAGCCCCGCATTGGGCTCTGTGGTGACAGCGTGAAGCCTGCTTGGGATTCTCTCTATCCCTCTCTTTCTGTCCCTCCCCCACTGACTCTGTCTTTCTCTCTTTCAAAATAGATACATGAAAACTTTTTTTAAAAAAGCCTTTAATTTTTTGAGGATGACGGGGACACACAGATCACTTTTCTGAGGGGAACCACGAGATTGTTGTAGGGCATGCTTCTCAAGCTTGTATGTGCATGACACCTCCCCCCACCATATATATGCAGTTCCCAATAATGTTTTGTGAATAACAGATGCCATAGTAAAAAAAAAACAAAAAACAATGCATCTCCTTAGATTGGCAGTCTTATTAGACATCAGAGGTAGGTGTCCTGATTTTTTAAACTCTTTAAAAGTTTTATTACACGCATGCAAAAGTAGAAACCAATGAAGACAGCATTTAATTAATGGATAAATATATGGTACTTCTGTGTTTTGTGGGTTTGAGGTGCTTTACTGTTACAGAATTGTCCTCATGAATAGGATGATACACTGTGGTAGAAAGAGACTAGGCTGAAGTGATTGGCTTATACCATGAAGGCTTGTCTGCCAAAGTAACACATATTTGAGTGTAAATATGTGATTTTTTTCATCACGCTTACAGAGATCCAAACAGTTAATTATATATATGTTCCTTGATTAGTGAAAACTGAGTTAATCCCATTGCAAAGCAGCATTAAAGAAGCACTTTGATTACATGAAACATCACTGGTTCCTACAATTCTGTTCATATTCTTTATGCGATTGCAGTCACCAATCAATCAAATATTTGCTTATAAAACTGTGAGCATGAGTATCATCTTATTTAGGTTCTTCCTTAAGCCTACCTGAAGACAAATATTTGAGTGTAAGTGGTTTAGTTAGGAGGTAATCCTGGAGACATTGCTAGGAAGTGGAGAAGTGAGTCCAGGAAATGAAGGAAACTAATAAAGGGAAAGAGTATTATCAAGCCAATTATCAAATGTGGAAAACTGGGACTCTATCCCACTAGGAATTCTGGAATGCATTATAGATCACATCTCAGAGTCAGCATGAATTGAGAGGCCAAAAAAGTTGAATATTTAACTAACTTCTATCTGTCATGTTTGACAGAGGCACTTACAGATGGTCTTGCTCCCTCAGTGAGTGTGCTCCTGAAGTCAGAAAAAAGAGCTCAGGCAGAGAGTTGCAGGTGTTTCCGGTAAGCAGTCTTTAGTGTATAGAGATGAATACCCAGAGGGCGGAGAAGGGAGGGGATCCACAGCATCTACTAGAGCTACTTTCCCAGTAAACAGCAACAAAAATTTGCTTGAAGTCTCCTTCAAAGGCAATTTCAGAATTATTCCTCAAAGTGGAACTCACATAATGGAAACATTTTATGATACTCTATGTTGTAGATCTGGTCAAATGTGTTTTGGATCACAAAGAAACAGGCATACTGAAAGAGTTGGCCTTAGTGACTGCTCAAATGATGTAGTTCATTGTGGTCCTAGTATAGTCCCCAGCAACTGTTTAAAAAACTGAGGTTAATCTGGTCTTTAATATGAGCCAAGAAAGCTTATATTAATGTTCATCCTTAAGCTCTATTTTATGATGATGGCGTGTATGAAAATATGCTAATTAGAAAAGTGTTAGAGTTACAAGCGGTGGAAAAGTGCTCAGCCAATAAGCATTTTCACAATCATGGTGTTGACTGGGAAAAACCAAGTGCAACCGAGCCAGATGGGGCAAAATCCAAGATATGAAAAACTTGCCTTGGAGGTCCTGCTGCTCTCTCCCCAAGGACAGCCGTCACAGTTCAATCAGAACACCAAGCCAAAGGTTGGCCTTTTGATTTTCTAGGTGTGTATAATGATACACTAAAAGGTAAGATTTGTTTAAAGCAATAGCTTGAATGACTTTCTTTTTAGAAAAATTTGTTATATAAGCCCTCACAGTTGGATCTCACTGTTACTGTGGTCCAAAGAACACAGTCACAGCAAGCAATTTCCAAAGAATATTTCTTGTGTTTATTGAACAAAATGAAGGAATGCAATATAGTATTTTTTGTTTCTTTCTCATATACTACCTCATAAACTATACTTCTTTTTCTGGCTCCCCCAAATTTCTAGAGGTTTCCTTCCAGAACTCACCATAGAAACACATGTCTTCTTTCCTCTCCATCTCTTCCCCTGATTTACAAAAGCCTGAGAAGTGGTTAGGGAATAAGGAATCCCTTCAAGGGCGGAAGGGAGTAAAAAGAGGTAAAGCAAAGTTAGAAATTGTACTAATGAACAGCAAAAGAAGAAAGACTAAAAACAGTAATATATAAAACACATTTTTCCCTTCAAATTTGTAATGAAAAAGTGACTTTGAAAGTGTGTTCTTCTAGGGGCGCCTGGGTAGTTCATTTGGTTAAGCATCCAGCTTTGGCTCAGGTCATGATCTCGTGGTTCATGCATTCAAGCCCCAGGTCGGCTCTTTGCTGACAGCTCAGAGCCTGGAGCCTGTTTGGATTCTCTCTGTCTCTCTCTCTCTGTCTCTCTCTCTCTCTCTCTCTCTCTCTCTCTCCCCCCCCTCCCCCCCCACTCATGCTCTGTCTCTCAAAAATAAATTTAAAAACTTTAAAAAAAAAATAAAAAAGAGTGTTCCTCTCAATAAATGGATGCAATATAGCATAATGGTTACAGTGTGAGCTTTGGAGAGCCTGAGTTAGAATTCTGTATCTATGTATGATACATTCATTTTTTTTTCTAACATAAAATGAAGGTAATTATAATACCTACCAAATGGAGTTGCTTAATGTATTAAGTAGATAATCCACGTAAAGCAGTTACACATCACTGCCTCATAGTAAATATAACATAAATGTTAGCTGCCATTATCATTCTTTTTATTACATTGGCTTAGCATGGAGAATGTGCTAGAGAAGGTAGCTTCTGTGTGTGTGTGTGTGTGTGTGTGTGTGTGTGTGTGTATTAAACTGGAGAAAATAAGACATCATAGTAAAGGATTAAAACCTGGAGAGAATGCATTTTTTACCTTTATGATAAAAAGTACTCACCACATTGACTTATTTTGCTGACTCTCTTAATCAGCATAGATATGGTAGGACTCTAAATGATTTCATGTTACTTGACATAATCAAATAGACATTAAAATCAGAGTTGAATGAAGAAAGTTGATGTAGCAACTATGAGTTCTATGAGATGTAATTCACTTAGATCTGATGAAAATTTCAGAATTAGCATCAATTACAGAACATAGTTACAAGTATTTTTCTTATTGGAAAAAAGGCCTTTGGTAAGTAAGTTCTTGATATAGAAAGGAATGTGCCACAGAAATCTCAATTTCATAATTAGGATCATATCCTAAATTAAAAATATTATATTACGAAGTGTTAATAATATGTATATGATGGTAAGAGTGTAAATTCACATTTATTTATTTTCGAAATAAAACATCAGTCTTCAAAGAAACTTCTAATTTTGGTTAGTCACTGTGTTTTATACCTCTAACTCTTCTTTCTCCTACCTGAGGGTGTGTGTGGGGAAACTACATATAGTGGTATTTGAACATTTGGTGGGAAAATTCTGTGAATATATGATTCTGGTGCTCCTTGGTCATACTTGATCTGAATGAGTTTCAAGTCAACATTCAAATCAGAGTGCTCTTTTTCTGACAAATGTGTGTATTTGTATCTATTATAGGGTAGTAGAACCTCAGAACTTGGGATCAGTTCCTTTGTACCTTTTATCATCAGACCATGAAGATGTAATATGTTTTCATAAAGGCCTAAATACAGAAAACATACATCAATTTGGGAAAAGTGGTGTTGCAGGGAGCATGACATGCACAGCCAGAACTTAGACAGATTGCTGGAATTTATTGCAAGCAACCAGAAGGTAAAGAATTAACAGCTGATTGCAATGACCTCTCTCCACATCAATATCAGGGTAAAGATTTGCCTCCTAATGGGAAGTTCATGCATCTCAGCAACAAATCCCCCAGATGCCTCTAAAGCAGTGAATGGCAAAAAAAAAAAAAAGTATTATTTCATAAAATATAAAGAAGATCAAAAATTTGTAAAGTACATTACTTTAAGACATAGTACAGAAATTTAGTGTTAATTTGGCATTATTTGGGGGGAGTTATGGTGAAGACTGGCAGGATTTAAATAACTTATATTTTTAAGAGGGGTAATCTAGGCCAAAGTTAGTGTTAGTGTATTTGAGTAAATTTCTGGTTGATGCATCCATAATGCCTAATGAGAGAAGTTTTGCACATAGGACACATTTAACCCATTTCCAGCTTAGTACTTTGGAGGATTCCAAACTCCTGCATTGCTCACGAAAGTACTGGAGACCTTGCAGGTTATCTTTTTTCCCAGTATGGAAAGTTTATGTTGTAGTCTTAAACTGCTCATAACATGACCAAGTGTGTTTTTTCAGGTTGGTTGTTCTAGGTAAAAAATGGTAAATTCAGTTAAAGTTAAAATTGTCATTTGTCCTAGAAAAGACTATCTTTGGAACTGATGTGTACCAGGATGGAAAATGAAAGTAGATTCCACCCCCCCGCAAGTATTGGAGTAACGTTAAATCAAAAATGAAAACATGAAATGTCTGTTGTTCATTGTTAAAGATATGAAAATAATGCAGGTAGTGAAGTGATTGGCATGATAAGTGGCATGTGCCATTGTCATTTGTTAATATTTTTGGTTGAATGAAAATTTTTGCATTATATCAAAAATAATTATAAGCCTCATCTGTTTGGCTTATTCAAAATGAAGAACTTTGTATTAAAAATAGTAGGGTGGTTTTTTGTTTTTTGCTTATTTGTTATATATTCATTGATTACAGGGATAGAGAGAAAGTAAGAAAAGAAATAATATAAAGCTTAAAATATAATTATCCCATGTGGCTTTACTTAGTTTTCTGAAATAATAACAGAATTACAATATTATCCACCCCTTTGATAAACAAAATATGATGTCAATGCTGATTGGCTGTTGGATGGAGCCCTCCACTCTTTTTTTCTTTCCTTCTAAAATTGATGTAAGATTTTCTAGAACATTTTGAGTATGTCAAAGAGGTAAAGAATCAACAAGTCAATATTTATTTATTTATTTATTTATTTAAATATTTATTTTTTTGTGAAGGGGGAGGGGCAGAGAGAGGGAGAGAGAATCCCAAGCGAGCTCTATGCTGTCAACATGAAGCCTGAAGTGGAGCTTGATCTCACAAACCGTGAGATCATGATCTAAGCGGAAATCAAGAGTCATGTGCTTTAGTGACTGAGCCACCCAGGCACCCTGGTTGCTATTTTATTTCTCCTTGTTGTTAGTAATAATTGCATGACAGATAATTTGAGTGTGTGATAAAAATTAGTCTTATAGAATGGTGTATTCTTATAGAATGTTGTAGAGTGGTGTACAGGGAGCCTCAGCATCTAGTTGAACACTTCACAAAACTAGTCAGTGGTACACTAAAGAGGAATAATATTCTGTTTCCATTTTTAGTTGTATATATTCTTAGTAAACAATTTGCATATAAACTGAGGACCATTAGTAGTCATGAACAAAGTAAATAATTTTACATATATTTGTTTCTTAGTGTCAACTATTTTATTAAAGTGGGTACTATATGCCTAATACTAAGCATAGTATGAGAGATTTTTAAAATAATTTTATAAGATATGAGTTTTTTACCTTATTTTTTGTGTGAAAAGGTATATACATAAACTTTTTAATAGAAAAAGCTTATAAACTCTCTCAGTGTTTGTTTATAATACTTGGATTTTTTCATTCATATACATGTTATCAAATGTATATGGTACATTTGATCATATTATATATATTATGTTTATGTGTTTGTTCTGATAGCAAATATTCATTGAGTGCCTGCCGTGTGCATGTTCTGTGCTAGGTTGTGGATACAGTAGTGAACAAAAAGGTAAAGTCCCTTATCCTCAAATGGCTTACCTTTTAGCATTATAGAATAGGGTCAAGGAAGCTCATTCGGGGTGCCATTTTCAAAATGACTTGAAGGAAAAAAGGAAGTGAAATATGAATTGTGAAGAATTGGGGGAGACGAACAAAGCCTCAAGGTGAAAATTAGGTTGGGGTGTAAGAAACAAGATAATCAAAGGAAAATTGATAGGAAATTGGGATAGAGATGGTATGGTGTTTGGGTTTTATTCTAGGTCTGAGAAAACATAGAACAGGGTGAAATAATCTAAGTATTCTTTTTTTTAACGTTTATTTTTGAGACAGAGAGAGACAGAGCATGAACGGGGGAGGGTCAGAGTGAGAGAGTGAGAAACAGAATCTGAAACAGGCTCCAGGTTCTGAGCTGTCAGCACAGAGCCCGATGCGGGGCTTGAACTCACAAACCGCAAGATCATGACCTGAGCCTAAGTCAGACACTTGACCGACTGAGCCACCCAGGTGCCCCCCCTTTTATTTTTTTAAAATTTTATTTATTTATTTATTTATTTATTTATTTATTTATTTAGTAAGTATTCTTAAAAGATTACTCTAGCTGCTTTGTGGAGAATAATATATGAGGGAAGGGTAAAAATAATAATTCAGGAGAGAGAAAGAACAATTGTAGGAGAAAGGTCCCAGAGTAGGTGAGAGGGGATGGGACCTACTACACAGTGGTTATGTGTGGGGCCTTGGCATTAGAGGGAGCACACAGACTGCAAACCTACTAAAACAGGAGGCTAAGTGGGGTATTTAGGCAGATTCAGGTAGGGAACTGAATTTGATGGTGGGGGGCACATGAAAATTTTCTTCTCATTCTTTATATTTTTTCAGTGAAATAAGGAACAACCTAATTAGCTGAATATGAGGAGGAGTGGTGTTGAGGTTTTAAAGGAGAAAAGATAATAAACTCGTCCAAAGAATGGGGCAGTGAATCAACTAGGTATACATAAACATGTGTAGATTTATATATCTAAAATACATGAATATATAATATATATGGGTATTATATATGATACATAAATATATAAATTTATATAAATTTACTTATATTTATATACGTAAATATATTTACATATATTTATATACGTAAATATATACGTAAATATATTAAATTTATATAAATTATATAAATATATAAATTTGGAGATATATATCCAAACATGTATAATAAATATCTAAGCATATATAATCTACATTTATATATATGTGTATAATCTAAGCTTATCTGCATGTATACATATATATATATACACACACATATATATACACACATTCACATGTAAGATTAGGTTATGTATAATTTATATAATTACATAACATAATTATATATATATTTACATATATATGCAAATGCACATTTTAGATTGGTTAATCTTGAAGGTAAAGTCTAAATTGTGATGTCTAAGAGCCAATATATTCTTCTCAGGTCCTGATGAGCTATGCTTATTTGCATTGTATACTATTTATGACATTGTTTTTCACTGTTGATCAAATCATTGAAATAATCCGCTAAACAAAATAAAGGTTGTGTAAAGAAAAAGCAATATTTCATAAACCAAAACACTTAGCATAGGCAGTCTTTGATTCTGGAAGTATGCTGAGAAACCATATTTCTGGCTTCACATGATGTGCCATTTCTTACTGTCATGAAATCAAGTGACTGAGGTAAAGAGAAGAAAAGGACAGTACAGTCACTGAGAACATTATATCAGAATGTACTATATTCACTCTGCTCTAAATGTCTCTTTATAAACTATTCTTCATTTTTTCACTTTTCAGGAAGAAACAAATCTTCAGAAGAACAGTAGTGATACTTGGCATGTGTTAGATTCACTGTTTAATGCTTTTCTAAGAAGCTTGAGACCTATGGCACAAATTTTGGTTATTTTGGGTTTTAGAAAGTGCTGTCAGGTCAAGGACATTAGTAAATAGTGGTGTAATGAGACAATGTTAAATGAATTAATAATGTAGGGTTTTGGTGAGCGTTAAATTTGATAAACTATGTAAAGCCTATAATGCCAGGTACATACCAAGTACTTCAAAGCCACATTTATTATTATCATCATCATTATTGTTCTTAAAATTTGCTGGTATGAAAACATCTGGATAAATGTCATGAGGTTTATTTTGTATATAAATTTATCTCCTAAGATACAGCCAGGCTAGCTTTATTTATTGTTACATATTGAAGCACATGGTGAGGTTTTAGGTGTAGACTCATAACCTGTATGAATAAGCCATATCTTAGAAGGTCTTACAAGCCAGGATAATGAGTTGGGAGTTTAACTGGCAGGGAATGGGTAGCCAAAAGGTGGTAACACAACAGTGACAGGGTAGATTTATCTGAAATTATTGGCTTTCTGCAACATGGCCGATTGAGTAGGCACGGCACCACATTCCATTCAAAACATTCAGAAATTCTGGGTAAAATAATACAGCAGTGAAATATTTAAAATGCTTAACTGGGCTCAAAAGAAAATGAAATCTTCATGTACCAGAGATGAGGGGGAAATTCAAAGATAAATTGTCTCCCATGAGGATCATTTCACAACTCACAGTGCACAGGACTCACCTGAGGAAAGTAATCTCCATTGATGCTGAGTTCACAAGTGAAATACAGCATAGTATCCAGCAAACATACAGAAAAATTGGAGTTCTATAAACTTTTGATAAGGGAGCAATCTAGAAAAAGGCTATTACGATTAATGTTTAAAATAATTTAAAAAGGGATAAAAATCTTCATTGAAAAAGGATACTATGAAAAAGATCACGGGGGTGCCTGGTTGGCTCTTTTGGTAGAACATGTCACTCTTGATCTCCTGGTTGTAGGTTGGAGCCTCACGTTGGGTATAGAGATTACTGAAAAATAAAATCTTTAAAAAAGAGAAAAAAGAAAATATCAGATAGATTTGAAAGGGATTCAAATAAAACCTTCTAGTATTTAATATACAAATATTGATTAAAAACTCAAAAGATGGTTTCATGAGAAATTTAGATACAATCAAAGAGAGAATTAATAAACTTGAAAAAAAATCTAAGAAAATTTTATGGAATGCAGCCTGTAATTAAATGATTGTCGGGGCGCCTGGGTGGCTCAGTCGGTTGAGCGTCCCGACTTCAGCTCAGGTCACGGTCTTGCGGTCCGTGAGTTCAAGCCCCGCGTCGGGCTCTGGGCTGATGGCTCAGAGCCTGGAGCCTGCTTCCGATTCTGTGTCTCCCTCTCTCTCTGCCCCTCCCCTGTTCATGCTCTGTCTCCCTCTGTCTCAAAAATAACTAAAAAACGTTAAAAAAATTTAAAAAAAAATGTAAGTAAGGATATTAAGAGACATTGAGAACAGTTTTCAAAAAGTATGAAAATTCTTAATGAAATTCAGAAGAGAAAATAGAGAAAATGGGATACAGAAAAGAACATGGTTTCTCTAGTTAAAGAACCAAAAAGGATCCCAAGTCAGATAACTAAAAAAAAAATTGGAGGGGTGCCTGGGTGGCTCAGTCGGTTAAGCGTCCAACTTAGGCTCAGGTCATGATCTCACGGGTTGTAACTTCAAGCCTGGCGTTGGGCTCTGTGCTGACAGCTCAGAGCCTGGAGACTGCTTTGGATTCTGTGTCTCCCTCTCTTTCTGCCCCTCCCTGCTCACGCTCTGTCTCTGTCTCTGTCTCTCTCTCTGTCTCTCAAAAATAAATAAACATTAAAAAAATTAAAAAGAAATTGGTAATAGAGATAGCAGGAAACAAAGAGGAAATATATGTGGATACATATATATGCACATATATTCCAGAATAATAAGTGAGATTTCCTACAAAGCATCAACAGAGTAAAAGAGCAGTAATATATTTCATATCAGGTAAAAATGAGAACAGAAAATAATGTACTGAATTTAAGAGCGCTATGGAAAAGTAATCTTTCAACTGGAGATCCATACTTAATTAATTCAATCAAGAATAAGGCAAAATAAGTATTTTTAATATAAATACTAAAAGGTTTATTTTTCAGTGACTTAGAAAGGAAATTATTTTCAGGGACATACATTAGGAAGAAGAAAATTCATTTCAGAAAAAAAGAGTAGAATGCAAGAAATAAAGTGAGAGTAAATTAACAAAGTGTGGAAAAATAAAAATAGCATCGATAGGATGATTATTCATGGGTGTTGAAAATAGGTGGCACTGAATAATTGGAAATAATTATATGGAGGAAAGAGTGGTGATTGGAGTTAAAGTGGTTTAGGATTTATTTGGGGGCCCCTGGGTGGCTCAGTCCATTAACCATCTGACTCGATTTTGGCTCTCAGTTCATGAGATTGAGCCCCACATCAGACTGTGCTGCAGTGCAGGACCTGCTTGGGATATTCTCTCTCTCTCTCTCTCTCTCTCTCTCTCTCTCTCATTCTCTCTCTGTCTCTGTCTCTGTCTCTGTCTCTCTCTCTCTCTCTCAAAATACATAAATAAAAACTAAAAAATTATTTATCTGGAAGGAGAGTATAGAACAATATTGGTAAATTAAACATGCATGTTGTAATGATAATAACTGTAAAATAGAAAGGAAACTAGTAGCATTTAAACAAGGAAAGAGAAAAAAATAAGCAAAGTATATTTGTTCAATGAAAACTGAGAAATGTAGGTAAATTAAACCACCTTCCTAAAAGTGAGAGGTTCTGGTATTGAATAAAAATACATCAAATCAAGAAACATACACCTAAAACAGATTAACACAGAAAAATTGAAAGTAAAACATGAAAAAAATTATATGATTACTCACCTAAAGAAAGTTGTTATGTAGCAAGATCAGTGTCAGACATCTTATATAGTAGGGCAAAAAAGTATAGAGTCATGACTTAAAACTTCTCCCTACAACAACATCAGTAGGAAGGTATAATAATTCTTGAACATTCATGCCTGTAATAATAAGACCCAAAAATATAGAAATCAAAAATTAATAACTATCTGGAGATGTGGACAAACCCTCAATCATAGTAGAAGTTCATAGCACATTCCTCAACAGAAACTGATGGATAACAAACAGAACTTAAGGATATGGAAGAGGTGAATTACACAAATATCAAGCTTAGTCTGCAATGAATTAACTATGCATTACTCCAAGCACAAACATGGGATATTTTCTTCACAAAAATGAATCAAATAGGTAGGCCACATAGGCAAGTCTTAAATACAGCAAATACCAAAGCACTAATAACATGCATTTTATGTTCTCTGATCAAAATACAAAAACATTAGAGATTCTTAACAAAATGACAGAAGAAAACTCTATACATTTGAAATAAAAAAAATCTAAATAATTTATGTGTCAGATTAAATTATCATGGGTGTTTTGAAATATAGAACATTACAAGGAATCTACATATCAATATTTGTGAGATGAGATGGAATAAAGAAACTATACATCTTTTTAATAGGTATTAGAGAAGGAGAAACATCAAGCATTGTAAGTCATGTTCAAATTAGAAAAATACTGACAGAATCAACGTGGAATATTTTATGTGATAATCATTCCTTTGTTTTTCTTTACTCACCTTTGCCTTCATCTCTAAATAACACAGTTTAGTTTTGCCTGTTTTCAGGTTTATATATGGGGAATCATAATTTAGGTATTTTTGTATGTGTGCCTTGTGTCTTTGGCTTAACAAGACATTTACGAAAGGTGCTGATACATGCATCTTCAGTCAGTTTATTTACATTGTGAAATAATATTTTATTGTTTGAACTTGCCACAAACTGTTTAAACATTATAGCATTAAACCATTGGGTTTCTTTCTAGTTTTGGCTGTACAAACAGAGGTATAATGAACAGGTACATAACTCCATATGCACACATGCCCTTCACTTTGCTTCTGAATCTATTTGACATGACTCTTGTTTGTATGTTCTCTGACCCAGACTTGGATTCAACCATTTCTCTAAGGAGCCCTGATTCCTCTTTAGTGAGAGTAGCAATTAAAAAAGAATAGGTGTTAAGGGCTAGGAGTGCTCCCTGGTTCTAGGTTAGTCATTGTTGCTAACTTTTCAGCAGATACAGCTATGAAATATGTATTAATTTAACATACAACGGCATAGTTGTTTCTGAATCAAATTTAGGACCATAGGGTTTTATAATTCCATTCTGCATCTATTTTGTACACCTAAAATCCCTGTTCTCAAAAGCACTAGTGTAATTACTAATGTTTCTGTTCCCTAAAACACACACATCAACTACAGAATAAAAATAGCAACACTACAGCCATTAATATAATTGGCTAAATATAGACGAAGTATTTTTTTGTTTGTGTGCTAGTGATAATTACTATATTTTAGAGTCACTTGCTATAGTTGACCTCCTTGGGTTGCAAAGGTTTTCAGCCAAACTACACAGCATGAGGTAAGAGCCCACACAAGACCTACCTCACTTCTGACACCAGACCCAAGTTCAAGGGTCCCATGGCTACTCTCATTCCCCATCACCTGGGTATAAATTTGAGCATTCCCAGAACCACCCTCATGTTCAGTGATTCATAGGACTCTGGACAGTGCTGTATTTAAAATTACAGTCTAATTACAATGAAAGGATAAAAATTACAACCAGCCAAGGGGAATGACACATAAGTTGATGTCTTGCAAAGTCCAAATGTGAAGTTTCCAGTCATCCTCGTGCCATGAAGTCCTAACAGTATTACTTCCTCCAGGTTACCGTGTATGACAATAACTCAAAGTATGTCCCCAGCCATGGAAGGTCACTTGAGCCTTTGGTGTCCAGTGTTTTTATTGAGGTTCAGTCACACATTGCCCCTATGGCTTTCCTTCCTGGAGGCCAGAACTGATAAGTCAATAGCCCAAACAAAGATAAACAAAGATACTCCTGTCATGCAGAACATTTCTGGGCCTAGAGATCACCCCCCAATAGCCCAGGGTAAAGGTCAGACCTCTCTTTGGGTGAAGCTAGTTCTTTATTTGCAATGATTTTGCTACCAACTAGATATACCATTAGGTTTGTTTCTTTCTATTTTTAGTTGTTAGTTGTTTTAGTTTTTAGTTCTTTCTGTTGTTAGTTATTTAAAAATAATTTGGTTTGGTTTCACAATTTTATAAAATATTGAGGGTTCTGAAGTCAAATAAGTCTAGAATCTATCTTTATCTCCTTACTCTTTTCCTTCACTTTTCTATAGGTAACATTTTGTTTTATTTCATAGCTTATCCTTTAATTTTTTTAATGTTTATTTATTTTTAAGAGAGACAGTGAGCATGAACAGGGGAGGGGCTGAGAGAGAGGGAGGTGGAGGATCCAAAGGAATAAAACCCCTAGAATATTTTATGTGATAATCATTCCTTATGTTATAATCATTCCCTGATGCAAGGCTCAAACCCATGAGCCATGAAATCATGAACTGAGCTGAATTCAGATGCTTAACTGACTGAGCCACACAAGTGCCCCCATTTTTTTTTTTTGAATATAAGAAAATACAGGAGCACATAGGTGGCTCAGTCATTTGAGCATCCAACTTGATTTTGGCTCAGGTCGTGATCCCAGGGTCATGGGATAGAGCCTCGCATCAGGCTCCACACTGGGCGTGGGCCCTCTTTGAGGTTCCCTCCCTTTGTCCCTCTCCCCTGCTTGCTCTTTCTCTCTCTAAAAAAACATAATAAAATAATAAAAAAATACATATGTGAATCTTTCTGTATTCTCCCTTTTTAGATGAATATTAGTAGCACAATTTAGTGTGGGAGGGGAGTTATTTCTTGTACACAGATTTGAAATAGCACCTCTGTCATATATCATATCCATAACCTAGGAAGCTCTTTTTACACACACTATTCTGTTCCATTGATCTATCCAATGCAAATACCACATCATCCTGTATATTTTAGCTTTTTGTAAGTAAGACCTGATATTAGGTAGGGAAAGTCCTCCTGCCTTATTCTTTTACTTCAAGAATGTCTTGGCTTTTTGTGATACTTGATTTAAAATTTAGGTGTAACTTATTAAACTCCTCCAAAAGTGTTGTGATATTATCAATTGTGACATTGAATTTATATGTCAGTTTTGTGAAAATTGGTATTGCTACAGTATTGTCATTCAATTAATAAATGTGGTATATCTGTTCATATATTTAGAGCTACATAAGTGTTTTTCCATTAAGTTTTATAATTTTATCCAGAATCATCTTAAGCATCTTTTGTTAGATTTATTTCTATGTACTTCATAGTTTTGATGGTGCTCTAAATATTTGCTTTCTTAAAATTTTGATTTTTTATTTCTGACTAGTGTATAGGAGTGACATAGATTTTTCAAATATTGATTTCATAACTAGCAGATTTACAAAGTATTTTACCACATATTCTAACATTCTGCCATAATTTAAAAATATTTTTTTGGTAATCATGTAATTTTTATAACAATTATATCTTTTTTTTTTCTTATACCTTTCTTGCAAATCTATATTGGCCGGGATCTCACATTTTTGGCCTAAAGAACAGCATTTCCTTATTTAGAATGTCAAGGGATTATATTTCAGTATTTTAATATTTTAAATGTGCTTTTTTTTGCAGATAAAAAGGAAATCCTCTTTTGTTTCTAAGTTGCTAAGACAGTTTTATTTTAAATCAAGAATAGGTTTTGAATTTAGTATTTTCATTTTCTCTATTTAAAAATCACATGCCTCCCTCTCTCTTTTTCCCCTTCCCCTATTTTGCTTCTTAGATTCCACTTTCTCTGACTGACTTATTTTGCTTAACATGATGTGTTCTAGCTCTGTCCACATCATTGTAAATGGCAAGATTTAATTCTTTTTGATTGCTGAATAATATTGCTCTCTCTCTATATATATACATAATTCCTTTATATATGTATATGTATAAATAATTATATATACAAATATATAATTACATATATATACATATTCCTATACACACACACACACACGTATACATACATTCATATGAATAATGAATACCGTCATTATTCATAAGTTGATGGACATTTATGCTCTTTCCATAATTTGGCTATTGTTGAAAGTGCTGTTATTTAAACATTGAGTGGGGTGCATGTGCCCCTTCAAATCTGTATTTTTGTATTCTTTATGTAAGTACCTAGTAGTGCAATTGCTAGGTTGTAGGGTATGGACCCTTACTATAGAGAACGAACAGGATTGATGAAGGGAGGTGGTCAGGGGATGGGCTAAATGGGTGATGGCTATTAAAGAAGGCTCTTGTTATGAGCACTTTGTGTTATATGTAAGTGATGAATCACTGAATTCTACACCTAAAACCAATTTTACCTTATATGTTAACTAACCAGAAATTAAATAAAAACTTAATATAAAAAAGACCAAAAACATAAAGATTACATGCTTCTTAATAACTCATTTTATTTTATAATTTTTTTTTAACATTTATTCATTTTTGAAAGACAGAGAGACAGAGCACGAGTGGGGGAGGGGCAGAGAGAGAGGGAGACTGAATACAAAGCAGGCTCCAGACTCTGAGCTGTCAGCACAGAGCCCAATGCAGGGCTCGAACTCACAAACTGTAAGTCATGACTTGAGCTGAAGGTGGATGCTTAACCAACGAAGCCACCCAGGTGCCCCAACTCATTATTTTATTTTAATTTCGATAGATGAATGAATTTGTTTTCTAACCTTAAACCAACCTTACTTAAAATTAGAGTTATTTTATCCTGTGGTAATTGGTTTAGTTCTGAGTCTTTTCATAGTTTGTTGAATTTGTTTTGCTGATACTTAGTTTAGGATTTTTGCATCTTTGTTTATGATACTTTGTCCTTTTCTAATTCTGTCAATATCAGGCTTTGATATCAGGGTTATGCCAGCTTCTTTAAATGTGTTAGTATCTTTTTATTTTATTTTTTCTGTTGTAGCATTTGTAAACAATTAAAATGATTTGCTGCTGGAATGTTTGGATCTGGAGTTTTCAGTGTGGGAAAATTTTAGTGAGTACTGAGAAATGAAAACAAAAAGGTATCATTTTGTAGGCAACCTTCAGTGTGTGTCCATTACAATAGAGATATTTATTCCTACGTTTTAGCTATGTTCTAACAACTCGAAACAATGCTGAAACAATGTGAAAGTACCTAGAGTGGGTCCTGGCTTATGTATACATTTTTCTTTCCTAGTAGAAGCTCTCTAAGCTTGTCTGGCAGCTGCAGTGGTCATCACCAAGTCATAATTTTATGGGAATCTCGTTAGAGGACAAGAAATATTGTCAGCTGTTGTGCCTCCTCTCTGTCCTGTTCAGGTGCCACACTGGTAGCCTCTGGCCCCTGTGATCCTAGGACCTTTGGAAATGAGGAGCCTTACCTTCTGCTAAAGCAAGGGCCTGCTGCCTAGCTCAAGAGAGTCTAGTTTTCATAGTATAGCTAGAGACTCCATGCAGAGGTATGGCAGTCCCCCACCTTAGTAGCAACATAAAACAACTGAAGAAGGGATCCTAACTTTTCCCAAGTTTCCTTTAATATGTCATGTTAGTTCTTTGGGATGTTGAAATCTGGGTTCTATTTTTGGCTCTGACACTTTCTGCATGATTTTTGAACCAAACATTTAACCTCTGTCAGCCTCAGTTTCCCTGTGTGGGTTACAGGGAGATTGGATTCGTTATCTAAAATTTCTTCTGGGTCTGAGACTATATGCTTTTTCTGACTGCATCGAAGTTCTAATGTGACACTACTTTGGCAGTTTGGGCTGACTTAAGCATTTTTTTTCTTTTTTCCCACCTTAAGTTAACTTTTGAGCTGTTTGGCTGTTGGGACTGCTGAGTTTCACCTCAGGGGTTGTAGCGCTGAAGCTAATTCCATGATCCCTTATGTAGCCTGTGAATATAGAGTGATATTGGCTGCAAGCAGCATGTGATATTGTTGTTTTCATGAACAAAGAATTCCTCATTTCTTCTTCCTTCTCTAAGTTCCACTCTTTATTTTTCTAATTGGCTCAGCAAAAATACGAAACATCACATGTGTCTTTTGCTTTGGGAATTCAGAATGAAATATATACTACGGTAGTAGTATTAGGGACAGATGGGAGGGGCCGATGGCTGGCAAAAGGGGTGGATCTCTCATCCATGGCCCGTTACAAGCAGCAGATTCCGAATATTTATATCTTGGGCTCTTTTCTGATCTCACCTTTGACAGATCCGTGTCAGGGTGTTGGTGCTGCCACTGTCAGTCTCTGTCAGATTCTCTCCCTGGTGCTGTTCACAGTGGAAAATTAAAAAGAGCCATTTCCTACTTTGAGTTTAAAAAGAGAAGTATTTTCCCATTAATCAACAAACCCTGAATGTCAGCACTATCCGGGTGAGCAGAAACACGTGCAGCCGTGTGCATGTGTATGTGCAGGGTGACCGTCGGTGACCTCTGCAGGGCAGAGAGCACTGAATCTCTAGGAAGTAAGTTGGCATTGGTTCAGGCCAGTCCTGGTTTGTGACTCTGAGGAAGTGCTTTCTACTCTGAGGCCCTTAGTTTCTTACCCATCTGCAATGGAGAGTTGAATGAGATCGTCTCCATGCTCTGGTGGTAAGCATTTTTGATGCAATGATTTTTCAAAAAAGATTTTATTTATTCATTTATTTAAGAATTTTCTTCAACCGAATACATTATTTGATTTTTGTTTCAGTGTAATTAACATACTTGTTACAGTAGCTTCAGGTGTACCCTATGGTGATTCAGCAATTCTATACATTACTAGGGTTCATCGTGGTAAGTGTACTCTTAATCCCCTTCACCTATTTCACCCATCCCCCCATCCACCTCCCCTCTCATAACCATCATTTTGTTCTCTATATTTAAGTGTCTGCTTTTTTTGGTTGGTCTCTTTTCTTTGTTTTGTTTCTTACATTCCACATATGATTGAAATTATATGTTATTTGTCTTTCTCTGGCTGACTTATTTCACTTAGCTTTATGCCCTCTCGATCCATCCATGTTGTTGCAGAGGGCAAGATGTCACTCTTTTTTTATGGCTGAGTAATATTTCATTGTGTGTGTGTGTGTGTGTGTGTGTGTGTGCCACATCTTTTTTATCCATTCATCTATCAGCTGACACTTGAGTTGCTTTTATAATTTTGGTATTATAAAATATGCTGTCATAAACATAGGGGTGCATATATCTTTTCAAATTAGTGTTTGTGTGGTCTTTGGGTAAATACCTAGTAGTGCAATAACTGCATCAGATGGTAATTCTGTTTTTAATTTTTGAGGAACCTCCATGCTCACAGTGGCTATAGTAGTTTTCCCACCAACAGTGCGTCAGGGTTCCTTTTTCTCCACATCCTCTCCAACACTGTCTCTTGTGGTTTTGATTTTAGACATTCTCACAGGTGTGAGGTGATATCTTATTATGGTTTTGATTTGGATTTCCCTTATGATGTGTGATGTTGAGCATCTTTTCATGTATCTATTGGCTATCTGGATGTCTTCTTTGGAGAAATGCCTGTTCGTGTCTTCTGCCCACTTTTTAATTGAATTATTTGGTTTTTTTTGTTTGTTTTTTGTTGTTGTTGTTTTTCTTTGGTGTTGAGTTTTATAAGTTCTTTAAATGTTTTGGATACTAATCCTTTATCAGCTATGCCATTTACAAATATCTGCTCCCATTTAGCAGATTGTCTTTTAGTTTTGTTGATTGTTATTTTTGTTGTTGTTGTGTAAAAGTTTTTTATATTGATATAGTCCTAATAATTTATGTTTACTTTTGTTTCCTGTGCCTAAGAGGCATATCTAGAAAAATGTTGCTACAGCTGGTGTCAGATAAATCACTGCCTTTGCTCTCTTCAAAGATTTTTACAGTTTCGGGTCTCACATTTAGGTCTTTAATCTTTTTTTGAGTTTATTTTTTGTACAGTGTAAGAAAGTGTTCCAGTTTCATTCCTTTGCATGTTGCTGTCCAGGTTTCCCAACATCATCTGTTGAAGAGTCTTATCTTTTTCCCATTGCAGATTCTTGCTTCCCTTGTTGACGATTAATTGACCAGATAGTTGTGGGTTTATTTTTGGGCTCTCTATTCTGTTCCCTTGATCTCTGTATCTTTATGCCAGAATCATACTGTTTTGATTACTATAGCTTTGTAATATATCTTGAAATTTGGGATTGTGATACTTTCAGTATTTTTTTCTTTTTCAAGATTTCTTTGGCTATTTGGGGTCTTTTGTGTTCTGTACAAATTTTTGGATTGTTTCTTCTGGTTCTGTGAAAAATGCTATTGGTATTTTTATAGGGATTGCATTAAACTTGTAGATTGCTTTGGTAGTATGGATATTTTATATTTTCCTCCCAGTCCATAAGCATGGAATATTCTTCCATTTGTATGCATCATTTGATGCATTGATTTTTAACTATAAGTTAAATAATGTGAGCTATCATTTTACCTCAGTTATCAATTGCCTTTGTGTGAATCACAGTTTCTTTGAGGTATTAGTAAAATAGGTAGGAATATTCTGCTCATCCCATCCTGAAAGTTGTTTTGTGTTTTCAAGAACAATGTACAATGTAGTATTAAAAGTCTTCTTAAAGCACATTTTTCTATCTACATTTATAACATAGAGTGGGATTAAAGGGAACCCAGTAACATTCCTGACTCTTCCACTTAATATTTATGTAAATTTGGTGAAGTGGCTGGACTTTTCTGAGCCTCATTTTCCTCATTTGCAAAGTGGAATAACCTTACAGGTTTGCTGTAAGCATTAGACAAGATAAAATATTCATCACTTAGCAAAATTCTTAGTATAAACAGTAGACAGCATAAATGGGACAACTTCTTACTTGTCTAATAATCACATTTATATTTTCAGTAAAGTTGAATCTCGGGTGTGTACAACTATCACAAGGGACTCCATATTGACACAGTGGTTGACAAGGGACCACGTTTCTGAATTGTATGCTAGACAAAGGTTTCCAAGCCCAAAGGTGGGTGGCTCAGACATGTTCTCTTCCTCATTTTCCTGTACATTCTTACCAATCTGCTCTAGTTATTTTTTAAATGTTTATTTATTTATTTTTGAGAGACAGCATAAGAACAGGAGGGACACAGAGAGAAAAAGATTGAGACGCAAAATCTGAAGCAGGTTCCAGGCTCTGAGCTGTCAGTGCAGAGCCCTATGCGGGGGCTCAAACCCTCAACTGGGAGATCATGACCTGAGGTGAAGCTGGATGCTTAACCAACTGAGCCACTCAGGCACCTCTGCTCTAGTTATCTTCTTATGTCCTGCACATCTGCTGACTCTAGCTTTTGTCAAATTTGATGGCTCATAATCTACCATCCTTGTTAAAACACACACACACACACATACACACACACGCACACACACGCGCGCATAAAACAATCCTCTGACTTTTATTTGGAGGAAGTGTTGTTGGTTAAAATACCAGGGCCTAATTTTTACCCTCATTGAAATAATTTTTTTAATGTTTATTTAATTTTGAAGGAGAGAGAGACAGAGCATGAGTGGGGGAGGGGCAGAGAGAGAGGGAGACACGGAATCTGAAGCAGGCTCCAAGCTCTGAGCTGTCAGCGCAGAACCTGATGCAGGGCTTGAACTCATGAACCATGAGATCATGACCTGAGCTGAACTGAGCCACCCAGTTATACTTACCCTCATATTTAAATAAAGCAAATTAGAGATGACAGAAAAATACAGATGAGAGTTGTATTTAATTTCAGAGCATAGGAAGGGTTGATAATTTAGGTTCTTTGTACGTGTGTTGTGAGTGGAAGAGAATGATCATTGGCGAAGATTACAGATGTGATTGAATCTGGATATTTGTGGTTTGGCTAAGGAAGAGAATAATGAAGGAAAGGATACCAGCATGTCACCAAGCCTAAGTGAACTATTCACTCTGGCAAGGTGCCCCTCCAGAAGACACTTGTATTTGCATTCTAATGACTGGGTATTACCAGCCTCTTGTTTCACTTATTAGTGGATGCATCTATTTTTCTTTCTCAGCTAGAAAGAGTCTTATTACAGCATTTGAAATTATTTCTTAATTGCAATCTTTATTCCAGGAAAAAATATTTAGAGAATGTTGTAAAAATTATCCATGATCATAAAATTCATAAGATTCTTGTGGTTCATTGTTATGGACTCAGATGATTCTAGTTTATTGTTGTGGACATAAGATGGATTCTTAAATGTTGATTTCCCATTTCCTAAGCCTATACAGTCCTTAAAATGTGTTTAGAAATCCTTAAGAATGTCTTCTTAGTTCAAAGAAATGTATCTGGAAAGAATTAATTTGGGGACAGCATATTCTTTCTTTAAAGCTGAAGAAGTATATTATGTTTTTTCAAAGTGAAATTTAAGTTGAACATTTACTTACTGTTTATTAGCCTCTTGAATGTAGGTGTATATTCATTCATTAATTCTTGATTCATGAACAATGCTTTGGAATTTATAATGTGTATGGCTTCAAATCCTGTTTGCATACAGAATATTATAGGCATTCATAAGCAGAACTAATTCTTGTGAGAATTAGAAAGTAATATAACAAATCACATTAAATTATAAATTCAGAGGGATTTAAAGAAGAGTACTAACAGTGTGTGTTGGATGTGAGTAGGAGGGAGAAAAATGGGAAAGCTCTCCATATTGCAGTGAGAAAAGAGTGAAAGATACATATCCTGGTACATTTAAGGGTTGATAATACCAGTTTAAAACAGAAAATTTAGGTTGAAGAAAAGAAGCTATGGAATCATATTTTCAGTGACTGTAAATGTTAGCAAAAGGATTTGAAATGGGAGTTCTTGAAAGCTGGAAAATAGAGGACAAAATGCTGAAAGCATCATGTGGGATATCATGCAAGAGGATTTTGCTCTTGGTGCACACTCCCTCTCTCTCCCCGTCTCTCCCCTAATTTAGCTTTTAATTTCATCAAAGTTCTACACAGCCATACTGGCAAATATTATACAAAGCTTCTTATGAAAAACAATAATCCTCTAGCCCTCTTTCTTCTAGTCTGATTCTTGAAAAAAAAACGTATTCACACTTTTAGATTCTTTTTATTTACCTCCCTCTAAATAACATGCTTATACTGATTTTTCAGACACTCACTTCCTGCCTTCCTATTCTTCCAATATAGTTATTTGAAACCATCTTTTTTTCTCTTTAAGCTTTTCTCTTTGCTTTTCTGTTTTGAATTTTCACAAAGATATGACTTGGCATGGGTCTGTTTTCCTGCACTGCTGCTCTCAGTAGACCATTTATGCTTAGAATCCCATGTACATCAGTTCTGGGAAAGATGCTGCAATTATGTATTTGACTACTTCCTCTTATTTTCTTTCTTTCTTGGGTCTTTTTGTTATTTTGAATGTTCCTCTCATTTTCTTAATTTTCACACCTATTTTATGTGTTTGTCCTTTTCTTATTCTTTCTGGGACATTCCTGTGGCTTAATGTTTTATCCTTAGAATTTTTTTCTGTTTCTGCTTTCTTGCTTTTAATTTCCAAAAGCTTTTATTCTTAAACTTCCCACTTAAATAGAATCCTTTCCTTCTTTTGTAGCACTAACATCTTTCCCTACCTACCTGAAGATACTAATGGTAACTTTTGAGGTTCTCCTTTCCTCCATGTTTCTGGTACATATGACCTTTTCTTTTTGTCTTGGTCTCCAGCTTTTCCAGTAGAGGCCTTTTTTTTTTTTTTTTTTAAATGGTTAGCAGTTGACTCAGATGTAAGAAGGAGAAATACAAAATTTCACTGGGACATCTGAGCTCATAGGTGAGGCTTATCCTTGCATCTTCAGTTTAGGATCATTTGGCTGGGCTGCTTTGTTTAGATAACACCTGACCTCAGTTTTGTTAGGTCTTTCCTCTTGGGCTTTAGACTTTTTCAACCTCATGTGTCAGGTAGTCTGCCTGACCACATTCTCATACCTGAAAAAGGTGAGAATGTCAACCTTCAGGATACATACTGTCTTAATCTTCCAATTTCAACACCTGAAATTCCCAGTTGGGGATAATCAGCTACTCAATCAAAAAAATTAATTTTTTTTTCCTCTTCCAGGATTACACAAGGCAGTGGCCCAACTCCACAGTGATGGAGGAGATTGAGACACCTTATTTTTTTTCTTAGCCACATTTTTAATCAATTCTACCATTTTTTGCTCCACTTTCTACCTTGTGTGATGGAATTCTGAATATTTTGAGAGTTCTGCAGTGCTAAGGAAGTTCCTTTTTGGTTTCCTTGTTTCTGGCTAAGAATTTAGCTTTTTAAAATGTCTTCTGTGTCATTTACCACTCCTCTATTCCCTTTGTAGCTTTGAACATTTTGTTGCTATTATCTTTTAACCCAGTGTCTTTGTTCTTGGGGGTCAGTGAAAATGGCAGTCTCAACATCCATTTCATTTTCATTTGCCTTCCTTGGTGGAAGCATTCTTCCCTTAGAAACTAATACCTCTGAACCAGCAGAGCCCAAAGTTGCAGTGATGGGGAAGAAAAATTTTGCAAGGGGGTCATTAGATATAATAGTGAGAGGAATTACAAACCTACTTTTGCCCCTTGGTTCTCAGTTCATTCATTCTGGTTATATGAAAAAAATAGTAAATAGTCACAAATTTATGGCATATTCCAAATCATTTAGGCATCACATAGACCAGCACCAAGCTTGTAAGTTGTCATATTCTACCTGGTACCACAAATAGGTATTCACTTGGCCAGTTCCACAACTCTGTAAGTCCAGCTCCTTCCAAATGCTGAGGTATATGGAAATATCAGTGAATCCCAATGTGCCAACCACTTGTTTTACTTCTTTTTTTCCTGTATAGTGACTTTTTTTTTTTATTACAGTGAAAGAATATAGTGATGATGAAAATGGTATAAAGTGATATATGGATTCTTGGCTTGGAAATGTAGGTCAGGGAGAAAAGACCAATCCTTTCTGTTCTCTTTCAGTGAAAAGTAATTTCCATTCCCTGTTTAGAAGAAGGGTCCAATGTACTCAAGTAGTAGGAACTGGTACTGTATTGGAGGCTGACCATTGATTTCTGCTGTTGGAAGACAGAGTAACCATTTGTTTACAAAACTGCTTTGAAGAGGGTCAATTCTTATGGTTACTTGTGTACGTAATATTACGTCCTGCCCACCATGGCCAGTTTGTTTTTCATGGGTGTTTTGAACAAACCCTTGAGTAGTAATGGGGTAAAGCTGACAGAGGGACAGTTTTGATAAATTCTCACTAAAGGGTGTCTCCTCCTTTGCAGTGGATATCTTTAGATGATGATTCATAAAAGACACAAGTATTCTCAAATTCTGGGCCAATTCTGAGAGGTACATCCTCATATTTCTACTAAATGCCTTCATTCAACAAATATTTTCTCAAGAGTATGTGGTGTGTTAAGCTATTCTTAACATATGGGATATAGTAGTGAGCAAAATCCTGGCCTTATGGTGTTTACATCATCAGTGCTCTAATCTTGTTCTTTCCAATTCTTGATCATCCATGCAAACTGTCAGCCGCAGACCAGAAACCAGTATAGATCCCTACCTCTGGTCATATCTTTTTCTAGGCAGAGTCCCTGGTATCCCTGTCTGATTTCTCTTTCACTGAAGATTTCCCTCTTCCATTGTTCAGTGGGGCTTTAATGCTGCCAATATATATTTAATTTCTACATGTAGAAGCTGGCTGAGTAGCTCAGCAGATAAGAGCCCAATGGTCATTAGAGCAAAAGATGGGGGTTCTGGTTCCTTAGGAGCATATCACATATTTTTGCTGTTGATCACAAATCATAAGAGAATGTGAGTCGATTAGCACATACCCATTAACACACACACACACATACACACACACACACACACACACACACACACACACACACACCCCAATGGTCATTTTATAATGATTAAAGGTTTGTGACTTCATTTTTACATATGAAGTAATATAGTGGAAAGGAAACTAAACTGAATCAGAAGCCTTAGCTTATGGTCTTGATTTCACCAGACACTTGCTAAGAAAATCACTTAACACATAATCCTTTTGTTTCTTCTCCTGTGTGAAGATTGTAACATTTGACCAATTTTCCAGGATTATTGTGAGTTTAAGATATGAAAATGTTATAAAATTCATTACCTAATGTATAGAAAATATGTTAATTACATAGATATTTGTCAAAACATTATTGCTAAATTATCCAATAATGGGGAATAATTAAATAAATATAGAAAGATAATTATGTTTTCAAAGAACATTTAATATCTTGGGACATTTTTCATTAAGTAATGTTATATGAAAATCTATCCAATAAAGTTGAGTTATGAACCAAAGGATGAACAGAATAGTCATAAAAATAAAAAAATATATTTTAGGTTTATTTATTTATTTTAGAAACAGAGCGAGGGTGAGTGACAGAGGGGCCTAGAGAAAGGGAGAGAGAGAATCCCAAGCAGGCTACGCTCTGCCAGTGCAGAGCTCAACAAAGGGCTTGAACTCACAAACTGTGAGATTATGACCTGAGCTGAGGTCGAGTCAGATGCTTATATCGACTGAGCCACCCAGGTGCCCCAAAAGTCATAAAATTTTAATAATGGTTTTTGAACAACGTTTTGGTTAAAGAATTATGGATAATGTTTGTTTTCTTATTTTCCTGTATTTTATAATATATATATGATTTTTTGATATATATGATACATATTATATATATATGTGTGTATATATATATATATATATATATATATATATATATAAAACAGTTGGCAAGTTGGGTTTTATAGTCAGAAAAGTCATTTAAAGTAATAATTCTTGGCAGTTCAGTTCTCTGTTAGAAGTAACAGAGTTGCTAATATGCTGTGAAAGGTATATCTATAGTTCACAAAGTCTTGAGAAAAACCGTACATTGAGCTTATTTTCCTAGGTGCAGAAATCTTTATTAATGGTTAATTTCAGAAGATAGAAGAGAATAATTAAACAAGCTTCTCCCTTACTTTCATTCTATGGAATTGTCTCTTTTCATTTGCCAAATATGTCTATGAGGTTATTATTATGATATTCCCCATTTTACATGATGAATGACAGAATGAGGCACAGAAATTAAGTAACTCCTTCATGTCGAAATCAATGTTACATAGCTAGTAAGTTGCATAGATTGGATTTGAACCCAAGCAGTATAACCATATAGTTCGAGTTTTCTGTTGCTATGCTGTAGGGGGTATTGCCTCTCACCCTGTCACCAATTTCCATTTACTGAGTGCTTCTTATCTCTAATAAATAAGGCACAGTCCCTGCCCTGTGGGATTTTTATTAAGATAGGTAGATATATTAAAATTCAGAATAAGTTAATGAAAGTATGGATAGAATCATGGAGTAGTTAGGTAGAAGATGCTACTTCTCTTGGGCAGAGAAGAGAAGCACAGAAGACTTCATAGAGGAGGTGACATCGAGGAGGTATTGGTGGAAGACAAAAAGCTGGTTAGGCAGAAAACCAGAGGGCTAGCATTATGGGGAAAATGTTTTATTAGCCTTTGATGAAATAGCCTGTGTCTTAATTTTATATTCTCTGTATTGCTCATGGTGGCTATCACACAGTGAGTAACCTCTCAAAACGCTCTCATATATAGGCAAGACAAGAGATAACAAAAAGGCCTAAGAAGTTTGTTGGGGTGAGGCAGGATGATTTCATTTCATTTTTTTCATGTTAATCTAACAGTCCCAATTTCATTTTTTTTAATTAATTTTTTTAAATTTACATCTAAGTTAGCATATAGTGCAACAATGATTTAAGGACTAGATTTCTTAAGGCCTCTTACCAATTTAGCCCCCTCCTACAACCCCTCTAGGAACCCTCTGTTTGTTCTCCATATTTAAGAATCTCTTATGTTTTGTCCCCCTCCTTGTTTTTATATTATTTTTGCTTCTCTTCCCTTATGTTTATCTGTTTTGTATCTTAAAGTCCTCATATGAATGAAGTCATATGATATTTGTCTTTCTCTGACTAATTTTGCTTAGCATAATACCCTCTAGTTCCATCCACATAGTTGCACATGGGAAGATTTCATCCTTTTTGATTCCCAAGTAATACTCCACTGTATATATATATCACATCATCTTTATCCATTCATCCATTGATGGACATTTGGGCTCTTTCCATACTTGAGCTATTGTCTGTAGCACTGCTATAAACACTGGGGTTCATGTGCCCCTTCGAAACAGCACAACTTTATCCCTTGGATAAATACCTAGTAGTGCAATTGCTGGGTCATAGGATAGTTCTATTTTTAATTTTTTGAGGAACATCCATACTGTTTTCCAGAGGGGCTGCACCAGTTTGCATTCCCACCAGCTGTGCAAGAGATATCTTCTTTCTCCACATCCTTGCCAACATCTGTTGTTGCCTGAGTTGTTAATGCTAGCCATTCTGACAGGTGCGAGGTGGTATCTCATTGTGGTTTCAATTTGTATTTCCCTGATAATGAATGATGTTGAGAATTTTTTTTCATGTCTGTCTGTTTGTCATCTGGATGTCTTCTTTAGAGAAGTGTCTATTCATGTCTTTTGCCCATTTCTTCATTGGATTATTTGTTTTTTGGGTGTTGAGTTTGATAAGTTCTTTATAGATTTTGGATACTAACCCTTTTTCTGATAGGTCATTTGAAAATGTCTTCTCCCATTCCGTTGGTTGCCTTCTAGTTTTGCTGATTGTTTCCTTCACTGTGCAGAGACTTTTTATTTTGATGAGGTCCCAATAGTTCATTTTTGCTTTTGTTTCCCTTGTCTCTAGAGATGTGTTGAGTAGGTCTTTCATACATTTTGAGTTTATTTTTGTGCATGGTAAGAAAGTGGTCCAGGTTCTTTTTTTTTTTTTTTTCAAGTCGCTGCCCAGTTTTCCCAGCACCATTTGCTGAAGAATCTTTATTCCATTGGATAGTCTTTCCTGCTTTGTCAAAGATTAGTTGAGCAGACATTTGTGGGTCCATTTCTGGGTTCCGTATTTTGTTCCAATGAGCTGAGTGTCTGTTTTTGTGCCAGTACCATACTGTTGTAATGATTACAGCTTTGTAATACATCTTCAGTCTGGGACTGTGATGCTTCCAGCTTTGGTTTTCTTTTTCAAGATTGCTTTCGCTATTCAGGATCTTTCTGGTTTTATACAAATTTTAGGATTGTTTGTTCTAGCTCTGTGAAGAATGCTGGTGTTATTTTGATAGAGATTGCGTTGAATATGTACATTGCTTTGGGTAGACATTTTAGCAATATTTGTTCTTCCAATCCAGGAGCATGGAATATTTTTCTATTTTTTGTGTCTTCTTCAATTTCTTTCTTAAGCTTTCTGTAGTTTTCAGTGTATAGATTTTTTCACTTCTTTGATTAGGTTTATTCCCAGGTATTTTATGTTTTTTGGTACAATTTTAAATGGGGTCAGTTCCTTGATTTTTTTTTCTGTTGCTTCATTATTGATATATAGGAATTCAACCGATTTCTGTGCATTGATTTTATATCCTGCAACTTTGCTGAATTCATGGATCAGCTCTAGTTTTTAGGTGGAATCTTTTGGGTTTTCCATGTAGAGTATCATGTCATTTGTGAAGAGTGAAAGTTTGACATCCTCCTGGCCGATTTGGATGCCTTTTGTTTCTTTGTGTTGTTTGATTGCAGAGGTTAAGACTTCCAATCCTATGTTGAATAACAGTGGCATCTGTAATAACAGTAGACATCCCTGTCATGTTCTTGACCTTAGGGGGAAAGCTATCAGGTTTTCCCCATTGAGGATGATATTAGCAGAGGGTCTTTCTTTTATGGCTTTTATGATCTTAGAGTATGATCCTTCTATCCCAACTTTCTTGTGGGTTTATATCAGGAAAGGATGCTGTATTTTGTCAAATGCTTTCTCTAGGCTAGATGATTTTATAGATTACCTTCTATGGTCAAGTGATACTTATGGTGATATCTGAGCTGAACTGTTTCCCTCCCTGGATCATCTTGTTCCTATAAGGCCAAGTAGAACATGCTGTGCCAGTTTGTGAAATCTTTCAAATGTTTTTGATTTGGAATTTTGAACTAAAGTAAATCCTTTCATTTATTCTTGGAAAGATATAATTTCCTATTTAATCTTTTTAAAAGGAGTAATTTGAAAGCTTTGCAGAAGCAAATTTTACCAGACATTAGAAAAATAAGTCAAACACAATTCTGATGAACCAAGAATAAAAATCTTGAAATATATGAAATATAATTTCTTAAGAGATCAATTTAACATGCAGAGGTAAGGTATTTAGCAGAAATTACTTGAGATTTTTATTGAATTAGTGTTTAAAACTGAAACCTTTATCAGAGTCAGCACCAAGGATGGATATGTCTGTCCCAGGTTTTCCTTGTAGCCAATGAAAATAGAAATTGCTTCATATACTTACTGATTACCCCTTTAGAATATGAGAGGCTGCATTTACAGTAACTAGGGGAAGACACAGAGAAATGTTTGTTGGATTTACCAAAATTTGTGAAAGGCAAAGATGCTATTTATGGCTTCTACACTTACATTATACTGTCAGCAGAAATATGCAAACTTGCAAATCCCACATCTAAGCTTCATTCTTAGTAATTTATATCTTTATATGCTAATAGCATAGTAGTGCTCTGGATTTATTCCAACAAATCTAGTATTTCATTATGTTTCACTCTTGGTACTCTTGGACAGAGTTGGCTTACGTTAATGAGGTTTTGGGAACAAGATTATCACAGTGCCTTAGAAACTGTTCTGAAAGTACTGGCTGAACCACTGAGATTTTTGTCTTGAGAATGTGTCATAAAATTATGAAAGTGATTGCTGTAAATTACTGAAGACTGTCATAAAGAATGTGGCATATTGGGATGTTGGAACAAAACTGAAAGCAAAACAAATGTCAAGGTTTCTAAGGAAGCAATGAAGTTGATTTTGCTGGCTTGAAGTAAAAGGATAAGAGGATTGGGCAGAGGTCCTTGTAATAGACATGTGGTATGTTTGTGGAAACTTGTCCTAAGGAAATATATCAAAAGTGAGAGAGAAAAAACTATATTCATGTAAATGTTTCTTGTAACTTTATATTAACAAAAACATAATACTGTTTATTAAATCTTAACTTGATTCATAACTAACTGCCCACACTGTCTGACGTTTATCTGAATGCCCCCGTGGCACCTAACGTCCCATAACACTCCAGCCAATGATGTTCAAGAATGAATAGTTATTAATGAATATGCCCCTGCGCATTGCTCCTTAAACTATACTGTATGCATTTCCTATTCCAGGATAATGGGTTCTTCGTTGATCCCACCAGTCACTTGCCAAATGGACTCAGATCTGCCTTTACAATACTAACACTTTTCCATTCCTCCCTTTAGTGTTCTGTTTTACTGTTTTCCCATATATTCTCCATATATTTCTCCAGCCTTTTACAATGACCTCCTAAACTGCCTCCCTGCCTTCAGGATCCCAGCCCTTTCCATTACCTCTTTTCCACCTCACTTTTAACTATCTACATGTTCTTAGGTCCAAGTCACTACACTGATACTAAATTCTATGTGCCTGCAAAATAAACTTCAAACTCCTTAGGATTGGGATATTGGAATAAATATCCCAGTGAAATCTACTGTGCCTTGTTCCACAACCTAGCCTTCATTTACCTTTTTACCTCTATAGTTGAATGTATCCAGATTCTGAACCTATTGAATGTGCCTAACACTCCAGCCTCACCCCCATAACAATCCCTTAAAGGTTCATCTTTTCCTTTTTCTTATTTTCCATTTTTTATGTAATACTGTCAACTTGTTTTGATATATGTGCCCTTATTATGATTATTCATTTTGTCTCAAACTACAGCTGGTTAACTGTTCACACATCTCTATCCTCCTTAGTAGATTACAAACTTATTGAAGACAGCAATCCTACATTTCTCATCTATGACCTTATGCGTACTTCTTGCTCATGCAATCTCATCTTTTGCTTGTAATAAATCTTAAATTATGTTTATTGCATCATTAAACAAAATATTTTATTAACTAGTATGTAATTTGCTATAATTACAGCTTTATATAAGCAATGTAAACTAAGAGATCCAAATTGAATATTCACATTGTTACTTAAATCCATTCAAAGTGAAGGGAATGGCCAACATTTACTATGAACAAACTATGTGTTTAGCATTGATCTAGTGACAATCTATTGGATGGATTCAGTTGCTGATTCAAATGTATTTTGGGTCTAATATATCCCAAGGTCTGTATTGCGAGCTAGGAAGATGGATAAAAAAATATAGCTCTACCCTCATTGATCTTACGGTATAGTTCGAGATATGAGCATAAATACCAATTTTAATATTACACAGTAGATACCATCATGAAGGAAGGTAGAGGGTACTTGGAACACACAGGATGGTGGCCTGTTCGGGGATGACATGTTCAGAGAAGACTATGTTTTCCAGGTGGGGGAAACCTCTGGAGAATCAAAAGAGGACAGGGTTCTGGGGTTTTATAAGAACTTAAATAAATATGGTTTAATGAAGGAGAGAGGGGGTATGTGTGTTGGTAGACATTGAGGAAGTTGGTGATGAAATGAAGAGGTTTGAAGGAAACCCTCTGGTCAGGAAATGGGGTATGGAACATCTTGTATTGATCCAAGATCTTGAATTTGTTCAGAAGAAAATGGGAAGGCACCGAAGGTTTTGATTAACTAAATGGATAATTAGAATATATAGAGAGTACATTCTAGGCAGTTTACATACATCAACTCATTTAGTCTCCCCCATATGGGATAGCTGGCATTTATCCCTGGTTTACTGAGGAGGAGAGTGAGCCATGTCTTCTTTCCATTCCTCCCAAAGCTGACTACCTCTCATCATTTACTGTTCTTTAGATTCTCTCTTGAAATAGGATTTCTCTGACAGTGCTAGTTTCATTTTTTTTCCAAGGGAGAAAAATAGGACCAGGAGTGCTGGAGGGAAAGAGGGTTTGAGATGTTAAGTATGTTCACCAGGAAAGGGCTCATTTTAAGTACATTGGCCAAAGGAATCAACATTTTGGATACTAATGATGGTAAAGGGAGTAGGTTAGGAAGATTTCTTGGGGAATTGGATCCCAGGCAGTGCTATCATCTGGTGCACAGGCTCTGCTTGTTTGGGAACAGCAAAGAAAATGGATCTTTTTATATCCCATCTTCTCTTAACTGAATACCTGTAGAGAACAGGTATGTAATAAATGTGTGAATAAATAGACAAAAGAAATAAATAGAATGAATAATTCGATGAACAAATGAAGAAAGGTCATATATCAGTGGCTCAAGTGGTTTGTTCTATCCCAAGCCCATAGGTAGCCTTTCCATTATATTATCCTGCCTCTCGATTCTTAATTCCTAAATGGTTGAGATCATTTAAACAGTGCTCCATTAAGGATTCTGTACCAACCCATCTATAGTGTACATGTAGATGTGTGTGCCATCTCTGAGGACAAATACTCTTTTATGTGTCTTTACGAGTAACAACAGTGACACACAGTGGTTGGTTGAGTAAATCAGACATGTACTCCCTCCAGATATCCCAGAAGGTACAGCCGATATTTCTCAGACTTTCTTTCTTTGGAAAGTTGGTTGTCTTGTTAATTCAGGCAGGTATTAACTACCCAATATATTCAGCACATCCCTCGTTGTAAGCTGTCAGACTGTGACACAACATCACATAATGTGACGTTACATGATACATAATGCCTGAATTAAATAAAAAAAAATTCCAGACACTTCTTTCAGTGAAATAGTAGGTAGGTAATCTGAATATTTGGGGTAATTGGCTCTAGGAAGAGAGAGGCATCATTATTTCAGGCTCCCTAGTGAGCGTTAATTAGCCATATTGCTTCATTGTGTGACAAAGAGAACACTGCTAGTAGTGCTAAATCTGTAATGACATCCTGGCTTTAGGAGCACAGGTATTTTAAACTACCTTGACTGACTGACATGCAGGTAATTCTATTCAGAGCCCAGCAGTGAACTCAGGCAGTTGGAACAGTCTCTCTTCCAAGGGGCACGAATTTGTTGTTGTGACTTAGAGGTTTCCTTTCCTTTGTCTCACCACCTCACCACCTCTCATAGCCCTCTAACTGGGGAAAAGCAGCAAGTATTTGCAACAGCAGGCATGTGTTCTCCCTGGGCTTTGAGAACGATATGTCTATGTTGTTGAAGCATCAAGTTTTTCAGAAAGATTCAGCTACTCTTAACATTTAAAGATGGTCCATGACAGCCAGGAAGGATTTTCTGGGGCTCTGTGATCCACTTTAATCCATTGTTTGCAGATATGGCAGGAAGGCTGGTAGCAGAGCAGGAGCATTCTTTTAAGGCCTTCCTGGGACCAACATTCAACATTTTTATTTTTTATAGTAATAATGATACCAGAAATTGTATAGATGGGTAAAGCACTAATATCAAGATTATGCTGTCTTACCTTGAGCAATGGATGAATCATCCTGCATATAGGGAGGTGATGCTGCTCGACCTCTATCACTAGGAAATGCTTTTTTATTTTCTGTATCTAATCCAGTTGGGATGGTGGATCTTCCCTACCATCCTCTTAGCCTTGGTCTTGGAAACCAAGTATACATACGCACAGGAGACATCAACACTACTGTGGAAGAATCTGAGGCCAAGGGTCAGAGAGAAGCTGATGGGCTAACATTTGTCATCTTAGCCTCTGAGGACAGTCAGAACTGGAACTTGAGAGTCTAAAGTCTGTGCTTTCTGACAGACCTCCTGAGATGCTGAACTGAAAACACCATGTACTAACAGTCGCTGAAAGAAGGTACCTTTAGATGACTTCTTGTTTCTTATTAAATGTGAACTTCTTTCAGTGAATGTATAAGGCTCTGTCTGTGGACTGTGGATCCAAAAATTGAACTGTGTAGCTGAGACTGGTATTATCTAGGCATGAATCCAATGTAGGTAAAGGAAGGGAAGATGAAGAGACTCAAAAGGAAGCAAGAGTTATAACATCATGAGGAGACAGGAAACTCACGAGGACTGACTTCTAGCTCTGAATGCGTATTTGCGGGGAAGGGGGCAGCACCAGCAATTAACAAGAATTTCTTTAGTAATCTTTCAGTCTCCTTTCCATTTTTTTCTATGCTTAAAATAATGATAGCAAAATGGTATTTATGTAGTATTTTCGTGGCTTAATAAGCGTATTCTTAAAGGTATTAGCTCACTTGCCCCTAATTTTATCAACATGAAGTATTTATGAACGCCTCCTCTGCATGACAAATCATTTGCTTAACATCACCCCACTCGTCACTATCCTCCTTTTACTAACTCAACTCCCTGTTTTTCTGGATTGAAACATCAACATTGAAATAAAGCAAAAGCACTCTTATCTGCCATTATCTCTGCAATAGTTTATAAATATGAAAACTGTGACAGTGATTTTTTTGTGGGTACAAGAAAGAGGAAGAAAGGTGCAAAGAGATGCTATGGGAAAGAGGTGCAGATGAGAAGGCGTCAGGCCAAGTCTGGAGTTTGTGCAAAGTGAAGGACACTTGTGTAGTAGTCTGGTGCTTTCATCTTCTTTGGCCAATGTGGCGAAACCAGCAAGTACTGTGGAATGTGGTACAGTAGGAGTTTCTAATTACAATTTTTCAGATTCCAAGGATTATATATTTTTTTATACGTGAAAGTTTAGAGTTCCATATGCCAAAGATTTGTTGATAATGAGACTACATGGAAATGTTCCATTGATAATACATTTGATTGGTTGCTACACACAGAAGTTGCCATTGTTTGTTAGAATTCCTGTTAAGGCATCATCTTGAGGTAGGTAAAAATAATATTAATTTGACTCTTACTGAACCTTTTCATGTAGAGGCCTTGGATTTTCCCTCAAATGAATGGGAAGACTTCAAAACTATGTCAACCACAAATTTTGGTGATTGTAGCTTTTTAAAAAAAAAATATTTAATTTAATTTATTTCTGGTGAGTGGACCTTGTTTTGCATAGTGAGAATAGAAATAAATTACTTATAACTACTGTTGTATTTTAGAGCTTGCTGAGAATGTAGAAATAATCTAGAGTTTTTACAGTTGAAGAATCTGAAGTCCAGACAGGTCAAATGACTTGCTCAAACCAGAACTGATTTGGGACAAAACAAAGTGGAACCTACTTCTTAGTCTTGGTCAAGTGCTTTTCCTGATAAAGCATTTAGCCTAACTCAGTTCTTTAACACTCCCCCTGGCCAGAGACATCACTAGTGAACCAAAACATTCTAGGGGCGCCTAGGTGGCTTAGTTGGTTAAGTGTCCAACTTTGGCTCCAGTCATGAACTCACATTTCATGGTTTCAAGCCCTGCGTTGGGCTCTGTGCTGACAGCTCAGAGCCTGGAGCCTTCTTTGGATTCTGTGTCTCCCTCTCTTTCTGCCCCTCCCCTGCTCATCCCCTGTCTCTGTCTCTTAAAAATGAATAAAAACATTAAAAAAATTCTAAAATGACTTTCCTTTTTCTTTCTGGCATATCTTTTCATAAAATGTTGGAGTCTCAGCCCCCAACTCTATTGGCTCACATCTTTGAGACACACTCTCTCTATGCATGGGCTATTCTGGGCTGGCTTTTACTTCATCTGCCTCTTTGAGTCCCCAGTACGGAGGATGTCTGTTAGTTTGGCTTTATATTTGTGCTCTCTCTGGCTTCAGTCTTTAATGCTGCGCTAGAAACAGATTGGCCCTTAAGGGTAATGAAAGAGAGTAAACTTTGCAAAAATATTTCTCCATAGTACTTTGGTTTGAGATTTTTATTGAGAATTACTCTTTTAAATCAAGAAGAAGAATGGAAAGACTAGAAAGGGAAGGTCAATGGAAGGACAGAAAAAAATGAAAATAGAACTAGGACTAAAAATCTGATATTGGCAAATCTTAATGTTGATAGATCAGATAAAACTATTAAATCAGAGGGCAACGAACCACCTTATATGGTACTCAGCACGTTATAGAGTTCTTTTGCACGCATTATGTTATTTGATTCTCACAACAGCTCTGTAGGGCAGAAAGAAGTATAAATAGTTTAAAAATAAGAAAACTAAGCTTCACCTATGTGTAGTGCCCTGTCCACAGTCACACAGCCTATTAGTGGCAGAAAGAACCCAAACCACAAGTTTCTGGCTGCAGATTGTGTGCTGTAGTAATTATACCACCCTACTTAACAGTCATTTCTATTGACTCGGGTGCAATATGGAACTCGGTTGGAGCTTTGTAGCCTCTAGGCAGAAGTCATAGATTTGATTTTTGTGTATCTCAGTAGCTATTTAGAGTGAAAGCCATAGACAATTAAAATACACTTGAATGCTGTTTAGTTTCAAGAAGAACAAGGTATCTGTGTGTATGATATGAATCCATATCACCTCTACTAGAACAAGAAAGTCCGATCTCCATCTTACTGGTAGAGGGTTAAACCATCTTTTACATATAAAGGATGGTATATTTTTATTATTTTATTATGGTATTTAGTGTTTCTCCCCAATACATGGATTTGCAAAGGTAATACTATAGCCTAAATACCCACAATTTAAGTCCCTACCACAGGGTAAGCAGAGGCATTTTGAGATATGGTTGTAAATATCATCCAAAGCATAGAGTTTTGTATTTTCCAGAATAAGGTAAGTTACCATAGATGTTAGTAGATATTAACAGGTAAAAGTCCCATGAGAATCTGAGATAAGAAAAAACATCCCTTCTTAGATAAATGTTTTTTGGACTCGTGTATTTAATAAGGCCATTAGCTTGAATTGATGGGGTAGAAGCAACATTGTGATGTTCAGAAAGAACGTTTTCCTACAGAATTGTGTCCTGATAGCCTCAAGCTTGATTAGTTTTTTTTTTCAAGGGAGGACTAAGGGGGGAAGATCGCAGTTGCCTGGCAGTGTATCATTTCTGGGGAACACATGTTTACATTTTGCTGAATTACACAACTCTGCAGCAGTTATTGGAGAGCTAAAGACATATTCATATTGAACTGTAGGCAACCACATGTTGATAATGAGCCCATTTTGTGCCTTGACTTATGAAAAGAATGTGAAAATGCCTTATTCTGTGTTATTTTTTTCCTTCTGACAGTACTGATACACTGCCGCAGGCAGTCTAAATATAATAGCATGAGGTTAACTGACAATTGCAGGTGTATTTACACTCATATTCTGATATTAGCATGCTGCTTAAAAATACACTGGAGGTAATACAGTGTGCATCCAAATTGTCTTTACTAGAGAGCAAACACTGGCAGAAAAGACAAAGAATGTTTCTTTATAATGATGGAAGAGATATTTGTGGCTATTTTAATAATCTGCCACATTGCTCTGAATTTTTTCTAAATCTGCTCTGTGGACTGAAAGGAAGAGAATCTAAGAAAGATATCATCAAATGCCCCTCCTCTCTCTCTCTCTCTCTCTCTCTCTCTGTCACACACACACACACGCACGCATATACATGTACATGTGCACACACTTACCAAACAGTTTGAAAATCATGATTTGGAATCCTAAATCTGTAAGGATGATCAGAAGCCTCTTGCCTCTGTGACATTGTATCTCACCTTCCAGAGCCACTTTCCACCCTTTTCTTTACTGACTGCATTAACAGGTTCTCTTGCTTTGGATTCAGCCAGTGGAAGGTACCACAGTGGAGTGACTTTGAGGTATATCTTTCCCCAGCAACCTCCCTGGAGGGCTCTATGTTTGTTCCTGTAACAAAGGCTGGGGCTTCTTTCAGAAGCCCTTCCCTAAAGCTACAGTTCTCACCAGGTTGCAGGTAGATCTTCCTTCCCCTTGTACACTGGGAGAGAAGAGGTAATGGCATCCTGCTGTTGCCTGACCCAAGTGTCCAGACCATCCCTTATTGTTTCTCTCTTTTTAAAATTTTTAAGTTTATTTTGAGAGAGAGCAAACGAGCAAGCACAAGTGGGGGAGGGGCAGAGAGAAGGAGAGACAGATTCCAAAGCAAGCTCTGCACCATCAGCACAGAGCCTGATGTAGTGCTTGAACTCACAAACTGTGAGATCATGACCTGAGTCAAAATCAAGAGTTGAGTGCTTACCCACTGTGCCACACAGTCACCCTGCTTATTATGATTTCTCTTAACCCTAATTACATCCTTGTAAATAATTCTTTTGTTAAAACTCTTTTCAATTACCCTGTTTGAGTGTGCCTTCTGGTTCCTGTGAGGACCTCAAACTGAAAAATATGCTGTGTTCAGGCACTGTGATAGCCGCCGGGGTTGTAAGGTAAACAAAACCCAGGCTACCCCTCAAGGAACTGCTCATAGCTAAGACAGAGTTACACACAGAATGATGCAAAGCATAGGAAAAGGTTCTCTAAATCAAGCTGAGAGCGGTCCTAAAGAAAGAATTTTTTAGAAGAGACGATGCTTGATGTGAAACTTGTTATTAAAAAATTCAAACATATATATAAAAATAGAATATTGTACGAAATGTTTAAATAACGTCACTCAGGTTCAACCATCAGCAATTCTATCACCCAATGGCCAACTTTATTTACTTCATCCACTTCCCCACTCCCTCCCCAGAATTATTTTGAAGTAATTTCTGAACAATATGTAATTTCATCTCTGAATATTTTGGTTCTTATCTCCCAAACATAAGCACAGTATCACCATCCTCCAAAAAATCAACTATAACACCTCGATATGATCATTTAGTGTTCAAAATTATGTATACTATAAATTTTCTTTTTTATCTAGTTTATTTGAATTGGGATCAAATAAGGTTCATAATATTGGTCCCTTCCTTTTTATAGGTTCTCTCCCTTATATATTTTTATAAATATATTTTTAATATTTTAAATATATATATATATGATATATATACTCCACTTATATAATATATACATATATTCTCCCTCCCAACCCTATCATTTCTTTGTTGCAAAAACCAGGTTATTTGACCTAGAAAATTTCCGTCAACCTTAATTTGGTTGATTGCATTTTATATTATATTATAATTTAACATGTTCCTCTCTATTTCCTGTAACTTGATAGTTACAACTAGAGCTTAATCTGACTCAGATTCAATTTTTATTTTTTTTATTTTTTGGTGGAGAGGAAATATTACTTCATAGGTGGCAGTATGTACTTCTATCAGAAGGGTTTCTATGTCTGGCTGCTTCTCATTTTTGATGTTAAGAGCCATGATAATCATGGCCCTAGGCCAGTGGTTCTCAAACTTCAGTGTTGATCAACATCACTCGGAGGCTTGTTAAAATCCAGACTGCTGAGCCCAATCCCCAGAGTTTTTGATTTAGTAGGTTTGATGTGAGGCATAGAATTTACAAGTTCCCGGGTGCTGCTGGTCAGTAACCACTCTTTAAGAACTGCTCCAGTTAACTTATTAACTCATTAGGAGTTCAGGCTCATCTTGTACATTTCCCATCCCAGACCTAGAATCAGCAATTTTTCCAAGGATCCCTGATTCTTTTTGTGAGGTATCCTGTTTACAGCCTGCATTCTGATGGCTACGGGCACTCATTTCAGCTATGCTGTCTTTCTAGACAACCTGGAGGATAGAATTAGGAAACATATATATTTAAAATGAAATCAGAAGTTCATATTGACACTTCTAATTCAAATTCAATACTACAGAGTTTTCCTTAACCTTGTCCATATTACAGTAATGTCTCCCCTTTTTTTTTTTGCTATGAAAAGTCCCTGCTTTCAACAATACCAATATAATAATTTTCATTTGTTTATCCAGTACTTATAACACAGAAATCTTAGAATAACAATACCAACATGTCTACTAACTGTGATTTCCAAGGTGTTTAATTTTTTGTTGTTTTTATGTTTTTTTCTTTGTATTTTGCTGTAGTTTTTTTAATCTTTGGGGCATATCCCACCAGGAATGTACAGTCAAATTACTGTTTAAATATCACTTGAAGGCATTTCTGTCTGTGTAGTTATACCTCCCACTGGTCAAACAGATCATTTTCATACTTGTATTATTATTTATAAAGTTTATATTTTGGTAAATTAAATTTGTTTTATAATTGTGGAAAATACCTGCATATATCTTTGAAGAAAGGCATAACTTTGATCTCTGATTATATCGTTCCAGTCCTTCCCTTCCTTCATAACTAAATTCAAAATCTTAAAAAAATATATTCTGCATTTAGGAAAGTTTGTATTTTTGTTTTAATGATTATCTGTGTACTTGGGATGCATGGATGGCTCTGTTGGTTAAGCAGTCATCTCTTCGTTTCAGCTCAGGTCATGATCTCACGGTTTGTGTGTTTGAGCCCCATGTTGGGTTCCGTGCTGATGGTGCAGAGTCAGCTTGGGGTTCTCTTTCTCTCCTTCCCTCTCTGCCCTCCCTTGCTCTCTCTATTTCTCTGAAAATAAATAAACTTAAAAAAATGATTATCTGTGTACTAATACCCTTATTTATCTTTCTTAATTATTGGCTATTGACTATTGTTTCCTACTATGAGCATTAATGAAACCAGCTCGTGACCTCTTTATTCCTCTTTTTTTTTTTTTTACCTCTCATCCAGCAATTGTTGATATTTCACCGTAGACCCAATGAATACCTATTTAACAATCAGTGAGTTTATTAAACTTCTGAGTTTTTGATACCTGTACCATATCTGCATTTTGAGGGACATGGACACTGTTTTCCTACAGCCATTAGCCTTAGTTCTGTACAAAAATATACACTCACCTCTAGTCCTTATGCCAGAACCTTTCAAATTAATTTTGATATATGAAGCTCACTCTTTAATAGATTCTCAAGAAAGGTTCAAGGAAATGATGCTTCCTTAGCACCTGCATGTTTATAATAGTTTGTAGTTCTTCTACATGAAGTTCAGTTTGTATCCTTACTCATACTTTCTTTTATTGAGTAGCTTAAAGATATTATATTGGTATGTTCTATTATATAGATTTATTGCTGAAAAGTCTGATAATCTGATTTTATTTCCCTTGTAAGTGACTTGGTCTTTTATCTGGATGTCATTTTATATGTGTATATATATCTGTATGTGTGTTTATATATATATATATATATATGTGTGTGTGTGTGTGTGTGTGTGTGTGTGTATCCTCCTCCTCCTTTTTATTCTTTTAATAATAATAATAATTTAGCAGAATGTCTCCGTATTGGCCATTATAGACTGATTTCCAGTTATGTGATATGTCTTTTCAATGTTTATTTTCAAATCTTTTTATTACTTTAGAAAATTTCCTTCAATTATAATTTTAGTATTTATTCTATTCATTGTTTTGCTTTTCTTCATCAAAGGCTACTTTTATATTTATATTGGATCTTTTATGTCTGTCTTCCATATCCATCACTTACTCTCAAATATTTCTTTTAAAATCTTTTAAATTTCTTTTATCTATAAAAATTTCTCTATTCTGAATTATTTTCTTAATGATATTCTGTTGTGTTTGTTTTTATGTTCCTTAACATTGGTGATAGTTACTTTTTCTTTCATTTTTAATTCTTTCTGAATTCTCTTACCCCTCTTTCAGATTTTCTTTTTTACTAATCTCTCTTCTGAGCTTTCAAATTCCAATTTATTTTGTTCTTTATAGGTTCTGTCATTTCTGAATTTATTTAAGCTCATTTTGAAACATTAGGACGTTAGGTTCTTTATATGTTTTGTGGGCCTTTTTTTTTTTTTTTTTGGTATGTTTCCATTGTCTGAGGGATTTATTTTACTCTTTATTTCTCCCTCCTTTTTATACTTATTTTGTGTGGCATTATGTAGTAATCTTTGGTTTCTGTCCATTCTAAAACAAAATGGCTTTTCCTATACTTTTAGAAGAGACGGATAGACTAGAATAGCTACCTATCTTGCTCTTTGATGAAGAAAATAAATCGCGTTAATGTTTCTTAGGTCTTCTTTCTATGGTACTCTTCCAAATTTTCTCTTCTCTTTTCTGTGTCCACAAAGTCTATCATGCTCACTTTGGTTTATAATCTCCCTAACATTAAACTTTGTGATGTAAGGGCTGTTTTGTTTGTCAGCTTTTACAGTTTATAAGTCCCAGACTCCCAAACTGTCTAGGACCATCAGATGATACTTTGGACCTCTTAATTTGGAACTTTCAAAATCCTATCCTGTTTTCTCCTGCTATTCTCAGAAAGGCACACTGTGCTTTCTAGTGAGTACCTGATGGTCCCTTTTCCTTTCCTGTAATTTCTCCTACATAGTTGTTGATACGAAATGGGTCTTATAGATTTTGCTGATTTAGCTTCTCCCAATTGTACTTTGGATTTATGTGTCTGTCTTATAACCTAGTGTTATTGTAGGTGTAGTCCATGGGGTCTTGTTTTTTCTACTCATTGCTATGGCTGCTTTAATGGGATGATTCAGGGAGTCACAGATCTTCTGGAATACTCCTTGAACTAAATATTGGCAAGCTGACTAGGTGTGTAGGAGAAAGGGCTGCAAAGGAGAGAGTAAGAGAAAAGAGAAGGACTTCCAAATAAAAATAGTGTGTGGGAAGGCATGAAGGTATAAAACACCATGATGCAATAGCAAAGCTGTATTCTATGTTCAGTATGCTTCTAGTAAGGGGTTTGTGTGAGGTAATGGAAGGTATGAAAACTCCAAGACAGATGGAGCTTGATCACAAGGAGCTATGTGTGCTAACCTGGGAAGTCAGAACGTTAATATTATAGAGAGCTCATATTGAAGGATGAAAAGCGAGGAAGTGGAATTAGATCAATAATTCAGAAAAGTTTCTCTGGAAACACTGTAGAGAATAGTCTTGTTGTCCAGAAGGTAGATAGGAAACTTCCTCCCTCACCATATTAGGTAACTATGTATGGTAAAGTGAGAAGTGATGATGAATTAACCCAAGGCAATGGCAGAGCAACAGAGATGCTGTTTGTGAGGTTAAATCTGTAGGGTATGGTTAATAATTGCATATGGAGGAATGGGGTACAGAATGAGAGACTAGCCTGAGATAAGTCAGGTTTCTGGACAACATCTTGGCTCCTAAGATAATACTCATTCCACTTCTCGTGGCTCTTATTCTTGCTGAGTTGTTCTGATACTTTTCAATAATCTACCAAATAGTACAAAGAAGACACAGAATTATTTCTTCTTAATACACATCTGAACTATTTGTCAGAATTTGACTACAGCATTTATGTTTATATTAGTATACTAGTTTTCTTCTTTGAGAAGAGAGAAGAAAGTATAAAAATGCAAGAAGTTTAGGTGAGTATTCTAGACTACATTGTGACTTCACAGAAATTAAGGAATGAGAAGAAGGGCACAGAAAAACAAAAGGAGCTTTACTTCTATCGTTTCTACCCATTTGAAATAAAATACTCTATACTGGCTACTCAAAGAATGATCTGCAGAAGCAGTCGGGACATCACGTAGAAACTTATTAGAAATGCAGACTTTGAGGTTCCATCTGAAGCAGTGTATGCATTTTAACAAGATCCTGAGGTGATTTTTCTGAACATTAAAGTTTGAGAATCACTGCTTTAGACCATGTTAGGAAGTGAACTTTTTGTGATTCTATCTTAGCTCTCTCAGAAGAGGAAGATTCTCTATTATATTTATTACTGAATATTCCATGGGAACTTGAAAAAAATATAAAGAGAGAGTATAGTAATAGTAATTTAGGATCTGTGCTTTGTGTGGAATTAGCTTATTTGTGTTCAAATACGGCTTCACAACTAATTAGTGATGTGACTACAGTGAAGATATTTCATGTTTCTATAGATTGGTATCGTCATTTGTAAACATGAATTAAAAGTTCTCACCTCTTAAGATTTTGTAAGGGTCAAATGAGACAATATTTGTGAAACAGCACAGTTCCTAATACACAGGAAATATATCATAAATATTAGCTATCATTATTAAAAATAACTTACAATAGCTTTAAAAACATTTTGGATGTGTTTAATACCTTGTTAGATGTAACAATACAGTGTGCAGAGACCTCATTCTTTTCAAATTGGCAACATTCTTGGAGATTATGCTAGTGTACAAGCATCCAAAGATACTTCTCAGAGAGAGGTAAATCTTCAGTATGGTGCTTGTGTGCATTTATTTTATGGTGATTCCTTGGAAAAAGTGAAATACCAACATTAGAACTTAAAACCTATTTTACTCAGGAATTTACTTGTATATTCTCATATGAACTGTCTAGGTGAACTATACAGCAAAATCCCCTTTCTTAAAAAAAAATTCTTGAACTTTAGAAATCTTGAGCCATTCTTCATGTTTTATATTTTTTTGGTGTCTTTATCCTAATGCAATCTTCATGAAATTTCAACTTAGATACCGAATGACCCAGCCACTGTATATGTCTTGAGATAGTATGAACCAGTAATGCCAGGAAGCCACAGTAACAACCATACTAAACATCGCATCTAACTAAATAACCAAAAACAAAACAAATTCCTGGGTTTTTATAACCTTCAGGACTATCTGGCTTATTCTGTAATCACCCACACATTTTAAAAGCCATATTATTATTCCATGGCAATCATTTTAAACTAGAGAGGGCCATACTATGGAGGGTGGAATGAAGTCAGAGAAATAAACCCCAGATTGTCTTGATTTCTTATTACAGAGCTCAGCATTTTTATGTTCCCTCATCAACAAAAAGACTCCCCCCTACACACCCTTGGTGCTTTCTATTTATGTTCACCTGCTACTCAATTAACACCCCATCAAACCACACACTTGCAGGGGGTTCATTGTCAGACCACTGCACTGCAGTCTTTAACCCTCTATCTAACCTATATTACACATGGAGTTAAAAACAGTCCCCTGACTGTGCTTAGAAAACATGTCTTTTTATTTGGTGTTCATATAAGGTTTTCCTTGTGTGCATTACCCTGGGTGTTCATAAAGTTATAACTGTATCTACATGTGTCTGACATTTATTACCTTCCATAGGACCATAAAACACACTTTTCTCTTTTAACTGCATCTGCTGACATGTTACATAAAATAAACTTTAAATATTACCTATAAATTAATTAGCATTTTCCCTCTATTAGGAAAGGCAGATGTAGTCTTACCAACACTGCCTTAGTATAGTTAGAAGTTTTAATTGGATTCTATGTGAAAAACAATGATTATTACTCTAACCCAATTTTATTTTTCATTTAGTTGTATCTATGTGGTTTTATTAGCCAAATAATATATATTCATTTTTAGAAAATTAAGGAAGTATAGAAAAATTTCAAGATCAAAATTAATACCTCTCTCCCCAAATTATTTCACTGATTTCATAATCCCTATTATTTTGGAATTAAAAAAATATATAAATAACTATTAATTCTTTTGTATACATCCCTGATTATAAATATAATATTTATATATAATTATTTTGTATATATACTGAGCTTTATATAAATGTATTTTTCATGCAAAATTTGGCAGTGAGCTTATATTTTAGACGTCATTTTGTATCCAGTTCTCATTGCTTAATATTGTACAATTATCACATCCCTTGTGGTTCAACATTCTTTTTAAACTTGTTTTTTAATACTGTCATTCATCTTATGAAGATGCTGTAATGTTTTTCACTATTAATGAGTATTCACTATTTAATGAGTTTAAAATTTTTGCTGATTGCTTCATCTAGAGAAATTCCTAGGGGTGAAAATGTATCAAAGACTCTTAAAACCTTTTGTCAGAATCTTTCCTGAAAGGCTTAAAATTTACATGTCCACATTGTATCCTTTTAATTGTAATCAACTTGGTTGTTGGTCACTGCCATTTGAGTAGTAATTTCTTTAATTAGTAGTTAGGGCTGAACATTTAAAAACATTGCTATATTATGTTATCATTATGGGTTTTGGAGAACATACTGATAAAATTCTTAAGCTCTAAAAATAGTTGAATTTCATTTCAAATCCAGACTTCATCACTTACTTGGGCAGAGCTAAAGTTCTTGCCTAAAACTCAGTTTACTCAAATGTAAATGGTGATAGCATTAGCCTCTACTTTATAGAGTTGACATGAGGATTAAGAGAAAAGCATTAATATTCAGAGCTTGGTGCCTGAGAAGGTAAGGGTTCAATATGTATTAAGTATTAATAGAGTTTTAGGTGAATTGGCTTTTCATTACCTGCATCCACTTTTTTTTTCCTGCTATTTAATATAAATTAGCACTTCAAAATCAATAGAAAAAATAGTAAGTATATTCAGCCTTTTCTCCTCTTTCTTGACTGCTATGTAACTGATTTTGCCATGTTTTGACATAAAATGGATTATAATTTTTATTTACAAGTGTATCTGTAATACCCAAAACAATGTCTGGAAAATAGAGAAAACTTAATAAATATTTTCAAATGAATGTATGATTCTTTTTCAAAGTCTTCTTGGCAAATTTTGAATATTTCTAGACATGTAAATCCTAGAATAAATTTAATAAGTCCTCTAAAACATACTGTCAGGATTTTAACTTCAAAAGCATTCAATTAATTTGCGGGAGGAGTTGACATATTTATAAAATTACATCTTGTCATCTAGAAACATGGTGCATCTTTCCATCTATTTGCACCTTCTTTTAGGTTATTGCATCATGGTGTGTAGTTTTCTTTATGCAGGTCTTGATTATTTCAATTATGTGTCTGACACTTAATTGTGGCTCAGGTCATGATCTGACACTTTGTGGGATCGAGCCCTGGGTTGGGCTCAGTACTGACCACACAGAGCCTGCTTCAATTTACAGTTAATATATCATTAGTGTTTCCTACATGTCCACATTGACCCATTTTTACCCATCCTTTATGACTGTGAGAATTTGTGTGACTGGGCAACTAGGAGCTCATTTCTTTGGGATCCCACTTTCTCTTTCCTTCTTCATAATTTCCTCACTATTTGTCTAAAATTCTCCAAAATTTAAGCCTCATTTGGGGAGTATAGAGGAGTTGTCATACCTTCAAGTCCCATTCAGCATAGGCTTTAGAAGGAAATAGCTACAATGGAAAGAAATATTTTTCTTAATAGAATTGACTAATTCTCACATTGTAATTCCATTGCATCATTGTAATAATATGATCTTTTTATGTATGTACTGTCTCGTTCTGTAAGTCTCTTTCTATAGCCGTGTCTTTATAGCTAATCTTGGACTTCATCCAAGAATTTGGATGGAGAGGAGAAGAGAAGCAAAAAGAATTAGGGGCAAGGAAAACTTCATTTGATGCTTGACAACTTTTAGTCTTGATTACTGATAAGGCATACTTCCCACAATGTTGTGTGTTTGTGATATATTTTCTTAAATCTCAATCTCTTTTCCTTTTTATACACTTCAGCACTCTGTTGTTTGAGTGTTCTTAGTAAAGTGTACATTTTATTAATGTAAAATTAACTCTGGTATATTTCTAAGTTTTCACCTTATATTTATTTTTTTGATGCTGTCTGTTTTAATATGGGTATTTAATAATCCTATTTATCTTGGATAATTATATGTTTGTACTTATCTTTGACAATTTATATTGCATTTTCTATTTGTTCTGCTCTTTTATTCCTTGTTTTGCTTTCCTGTCTTCTTTTGGGTTGATTGAACTTGTTATTTTATTTCTTTCTTCCTATTGATTGACAGTCATACATTTTTCTACTCTTACAATGGTTATTCTTACATCTTAAAACATACATTAAAATTTATGTTTTTTTTATTAAAGTCAAAATTGAACTAGTATATACAGTTTTCCACAAACCAAGAGAGAAACCTCATATACTTTTGTGTCTCTTCTTTTCTCTTCCCTAGCTCCTCTATAACTTCTCTTATTAAGATCACCTGGGATTAGACTGTTATTACATTTTGACTTTATGAATGAACATTTATTGAGTCTTAACTATGATATTCCCCACTGTTCCCTGTATCTCACATCTTCCCTTTTTGAATTTTTGCATGCTGTAAAATTACTTTTACTTAGACTTCATTTTTGAATGATGGTTTGTCACATATAAATTAGAGGTTAAATCATTTCCCTTTATGATTTTGAAGTCATCGCTCCATTGTATTTAATATCCAATACTATAAATAAGTTGTCTGACTGATAGGATTTTTTTCTTTGTAGATGTAAGAGATCAGTACTACTGTGGTTAGTGGACTGCATGCTCTTAATAAGAATTCATACTAGAATCATTGCCATATGCAAAGTTGATATAGCTTTAGGACATAGATACTGAGTTGTAGCAGCACAGCTCAGAAAAGATAAGAGCAACCAGCATTTGCTTAGAGCAGGTGCTCTGATTTCTGTCAGTGCTGCTGGGATGCCCTAGCCAGCAGGCCTTAGACAAAGTGGCCTATAAGAAGTGATACGTCATCGAGTGTGAAAGTCTGGGGAATCAACCAAAAATCTGGTAGCTGTCATCCTTTCCTTGTGGGTGAGACATAGTGATATGTAGCTTCATATCACTCAATATTGAGTTCAGCAACATACATATAACCCAAAAAGATTCATACTAGTAAATCTATTATTTATTCTGCTCATTCATGCCTTTGGATGACTATCCTTTTTGGTGTCTTAGTCTGAGCATAATCATAAAATTAAATCTGTACTGTAGTAGCTAGACTGTTTCCCTTTCGGGAAACTTTTAGAATTTTCTATGTTATTCTAAGATTTTAGAACAGAAATGTCCAATTGTGCGTATTTTTTGCATTCATTCCATTCGCAATTGGTGGGTCTTTTCACTCTGAAAAAATTCATCTTTATTTGGGGAAATGTCATTTATAATTTGTTTATTTTTTCCATTTTCTTTAATGACTTCTGCTAGAAGATTTTGAAGGTTCTATATTCTCCTAGTCACTTGACTTTTTGGTCACACTTTTTATCAGAGGCTGGTACTGAGGATGTCCTACCCAGATTCCGAGTTCAGTTTGACTGGTTTCGTGAGCACATACCTCAGCGGCTACCTGAAGTGATGCCGATGATTCATACCTATAACCTTTGGAGAAATTTCCTTGGGCACTTGTAGCTGCTTTGCTTGTGGAACAGTCAGTAGCCAATGGCTACTAATGTGGTGATATAAAAGCCCAAGTCAAGGTGAGACAGACTTTGGGTGCAATTTGTTCCAGGGTTTTCCATGAAACAGAGTGAAGGTAGACATCTTTTAAGGTAACATTCTTATTTGACTTCTTCCTTTTATCTTTTCTGCTTCCCTCCTCCCTTAAAAGTTTTTTTTTTGTTTTGTTTTTGGTTTTTTTTTGTTTTGTTTTGGTTTTGGTTTTGGTTTTTTGGTGAGCACTCCCTTACTAAATTTCCTGCATGAAAATCCTTTTCTTCAGCTTCTACAGAATCACATGGTCTCTTTATCTTTTTGCATTCTGTTCCTGTAGAATTGAAAAATTTGGACTCCCAAATCATTCAGTTTTATCTTTGACTGTGTCTGTTTTGTAATTTTTCCCATCTGTGGAATTTTTAATTTTCTCATTAAAATGTTAGTTAACAAAAATTTCTCTGAAATATTTATGGGTTGAATGGTATATGTAGGACTTCTTTAAAATAACCCAGGTGGAGTGATAAGTAGGAATGTAGATGAAATAGGAGCAGCCATGGGCTGTTAATTGTTGAAGGTGGGTAAGAGGAACATGGCAATTAATTATACATGATTTCATAATAAAACTTGTTTTAAAGATTAGTTCATTTTTATTTTTCATGGATACAATAGTGAATTTCTTAGAGACTATTAAAGACAATTATGCCTAATTTACATTGTTTGCTCTAAAAACTTTGAGTGTGTGTGCTTTGATGTTACCTCTCCTGGGTGTATGTGTGTGAATGTGTGTATGTGTGACATTTTCTATTCATGGTGTTGTGTTTCTCAAATGGTTAGAAATATCTTTCTTTTTCCTAGTCACCTTTGAGTGTGAGCACCCTTAATGATTGGCCGAATATGCTTATAGCAGCCTGTATCAAATGACGGAGAGTGGCATGGATTATATTACCGAATGCAGTGGTCCAACAAGAGTTTTTTTGGTAGTACAAAGGTGTTCCCCATCTCTTCTGGAAGTGTTTTCCTCCCTGGATCATTGCTCTGCCTCTCCAGCTCTGGTGCCTCCATTTTCTGCTGTGTTTTTCTTATAAGAGTATAAATACAGAGAGTGTTGTTGGAGGATGGTTTAAGTGAAGATGGGCCTCAATTTATGTAACTCCTCCATATGCAACTTTCTATGATGAAAGTTTGAGGGTTCCTTGTATCCACTAATTGTTGCTTTTGAAACCTCTTCTTCCCTAGCAACCTTTACTCCATAATAACTTATTACTGTATATTATTTTTAGAGCCATAATTTTCTTCAGCTTTAATTTTTTATAAATCCAATAACATCTCCTTTCTAGCTTACATCTTTTCCTGCATTGTTATAAATCACTTATCTGAAAACAATCTGTGTGTGTGTGTTATTTCACAGCATTTGTGACAAGAGGGAAGGGAGTCATATGATCAGAGTTTACCGTCTTAATCCAATCTCACATTCATAACCATTGTGGTTTATAATTCTATTGTGGCAGTTCATTTCCTTGTCGTCTAATTTATCATCTTTGCATCTCATCCTTTTGTTCGTCTCAGCTCGTTATTTCCTCATGGCTTTCTGTTCCTGTATCATGTGCTTGTACATGCTATTGTAGATGCTACATGCTTTTTTCCCCCATGTTTGTCCTGGTTCTTATACCAGATTATTTTCACAAGAGGGCTTAACTCTGGTCTTCAGCATGCATTTCCTTTCCCCTGTTTGTATTTTTCACAGGCTCCATGTTTTTGGTTTTCTTTTTCTTTCTTCTTATTCATGAGAAAGGAAAAAGTCTTCTATTGTCATTATTTGTCAACACCCAAGGTATAGGGCTGTTCTTTGGCTCTACTCACTGCCCACGTGGATGCTGGTAGAATCTCCTTTGGAGGTAGGGCAGGAAAGCAGATTGATTCAGGAGCTCAGAGCACAGTTCCCAGTTTCCAGTGTCTGGTCTGTTTCTCTGGTGTTGCTCCTTGGACCAGTACAGAAGGATGCTCTCTAATAGATGCCCATTCCACCTCTCTAATACTCATCTGTACCAGGTCCTCTCTGCTCCTGTTTTTTAGCTCTAAAGTTCTTTTGGTCAGGGCTAACCATCCTGGAAACTTGCTGTAAAAATTGATGCTTGTCCACTTCTGTGAGTTTCTAGGTCTAAAGGACTACAAAAAGATTAATTCATTCCATTACTCAACAATTACAAACTGCTTTCTTTATCCTTCACTGGAGGACTCGGATTGGATGTGGGGAGTTGAACATCTACTTTGTCTTCACAAAAGCAGCATAGATCTAGTAAAGGAAGTGGCCCAGTGATTCTGGAAGTTACAGATTATCTGAGCCCAAAAGTAGTGATGAAGGAAACTTTCCTACATTCCCTTTTTTCACATCAAGTGGGCTTTCCTTATTTTGTCAGTCCTATCTGTAGGGTAAATTTTCTCTGTATGTTAACAATAATTTCTCTCCAAGGGTTTGACTGGGCACTGGTATGAAGTTTATTGTTTGGTTTTCATAGACATTCTGGTGGAAAGTTGTTTGAAAGTCTGCTTCAAGGACTACTAGCCACTGTACAAATGCAATTTCACTTTCTATTTCTGTTAAGCATTATTTTTTTACAACAAAATCTGTATCTTAAATATAGTTTTGCCAATAGCTGACCATTCTACTTTTAAATACATTTGACTCACTAATGTTATAGATGACAGAAAAAATAGTTTGAAAAAATTTCCATTACTAGTCAAGATTTTGATAGATACCAGTAACTCAACATGTCATATTGAGTAGAATATTATTCTCTCAGGTTTCATCATTGTTGATTTTGCTTTTTTGTTTTAAGTTTATTTATTTATTTTGAGGAAGGGGGGGCAGAGAGGGAGAGAGAGAGTCCCACGCAGGATCTGTGCTGTCAGCACAGAACCCAACGTGGGGCTTGATCCCACAAAGTGTGAGATCATGATCATGGGTCGGACGTTTAACCGACTGAGACACCCACGCACCTCTGTCCTTGATTAAAAAAACAAAACAAAAGAAACAAATAAAAAAAGACTCATTTGACGAAGTAGGTACTAGTGAAAACTTCGCATATTGCCTCAGTTAAAGTGACAATTTTGCCTTTGGTTTTAACTAGTGTAAAAATGCTAATTTTGTGGGGGAGGAAAACCAGGTCTCTCTATATTTATATACTGTACTTATGTTATTACTGCTACAGTGGATTTTCTTTATGAATCCTTTGAGGATGCATGATCAATGCCCATAATTCTGAAAAAAGTATATGAAGTAACAAAGAGTAATAAATAATAGCATTTTAAATGAGGGTCAAATCATCAATCTGTCCTTGCTCCATTCTTAAAGTAGAACTTCATTTTTCTTAAACAACTAAGTATACTTCAGAAGTGAATTTTCTAAAGAGGACTTCTTCTTTTGAATCATTTCAAACTTTTTCTCAATATTTTTAATGGTCTGAGTGAAGTTTCTATTTTATGATTAATATCTTTTATGTTTGATACAGCCTGGACATGATTTTCATATTAGATTCACTGAAAAATTGTCACAACAGTTTTTCAAATGACTCAAAAATATGCTTTTAAAAAAAGTACATCTAACATAAGTAGATTTTGGAGATGTTGTGGTTTTGATCTGTTCATTATAATTTTGCCACAGTACTGGAAGAGTTACGACTGGGTGTATCTGATACAGCCAGTATTCCTTACTGGCCACTGTGTGGTAAGTATGTCTGACTGTGATCTTAAACTTAGTATTAATTGCCAGGGTTGGTTTGGCTGCTCTGTTTCTTATGCATCTCTGAGCACTGTGCTAAAGTGATGATTAAGATTGTTTATTATTGTCCTTAGTGACCTCCAGGTCCTGGCTAATTAAAGCCTGAGTTTCTATAAACATGCTTACTTTCAGGGAACTTCTAGACTATACTCTTCTCAGGAATGTAAAGCCATAGCTCCTTATTTTTCTTAAATGCTTCCTGGCATAACCCATGAGTCCCTGACAAGAATATACACAGGCCTTCATGAAAAGATGTTACTTATTGGCATCAAGCTGGACTATAGATTTCTAGACCACTAAAGTTATATTTCCCCTTTAGGGCCCTGTAATTGAAATATTAAAAAAAAAACTTGTGTATACATTTTTGGTGGAATAAATCTAGATGTTGTAATCTTGTAGAGTTCTGGACTAAGAGTCAGGTGGTATTCCTCTTTAATATGGTATTTATTTTAAAATTAATATATTTCTCTAATTTTGAAAATATTACATGTTTATTGTAAGAAATGTAAAAAAAGATGAATAAAAAGAATATAGGGAATAAACATACTCAGCAACACCATTACAATGGAGAAAATACCTTTCAAGTCATTTTAAAACTAGTTGTTAATTACACACTTAATTCCTGAACACTTCGTCTCTGTGTATAAAACAAATTGCTAAAGGTAAGGTTAAAATAAAGTCCACCTGAATTACCATATTAAATTCCAACCCTTACCCAGTTATCATTTTTCCATGTCTCTCTCTCTGTCTCTCTCTCTCTCTGTCTCTTTCTCTCTCTCTCTCTCTCTTTCTCTCTCTCACACACACACAAAAATTATTGGTTTTGAATGGATCAAATTTATTGATTGAAGTGGAGAAAAAAACTGACAGGTTTGCTATATGAGATCATCACGTCAGTTGAAGTGGTATTTCTCCTTAGTCTTCTTTTATGCCCTTCAGTAAAAATATATAGTTTTATGTATAAAAGTTTTAATACTATTCCCAGGTACATTATGATTTTTGTTACTCTTATGAATGAGATTTGTATCATATGTTCAAATTGGTTATTGCTGGTTGGGATGAAAGATATGGAAACTTAGTTAAGGCTGCTTTAACAAAAATATCATAGACAAGGGGGGCTTCAACAGCAAACATTTATTTCTCACAATTCTGGAGGCTGGGAAGTCTAATATCAAGACATAGGCAGATTTGCTATCTGCTAAGGACCTGCCCGTTTCCTGATTTATAGATGACAGCCATCTTCGTACTGTGTTCTCACATGGCAGAAAAGGCAAGAGAGCTCTCTGGGGTCTCTTTCATAAGGGCACTAATCCCAGCATGAGGTCTCTACCTTCATGAACTGATCACCTCCCAAAGGCCCCAACTCCAAATACTTCCTTGGGGTTAGGATTTCAGCATACAAATCTTGGTAAGATACAAACATTCAGTCCATAACAAAAGCCCCTCATTATAAAAATGACATAAGATTAGAAATATGCATTTTTTTCTCTAGAAATAGAAATCAACTTCCAGCTCAATTTCTAGCTCACTTTCAAAGGGCCAAGTAATGTTTCAAAAGTATCCATTTGTCCTTAAGTTTTAGACTGCAATAGAAGATATAAATTCTTATTTTTATTTTTTAAATCTTTTTTTTTTTAATGATTGTTTATTTTTGAGAGAGAGAGAAAGAGAGAGAGACAGTGTTAGCTGGGGAAGGGGCAGAGAGAGGGAGACACAGAATTTGAAGCAGACTCCAGGCTCTGAGGTGTCAGCACAGAGCCCGACGTGGGGCATGAACCCACGATCTGTGAGATCATGACCTGACCCAAAGCCTGACACTTAACCAACTGAGCCACCCAGGTATCCCTAAATTCTTTTATTTTTAATAAACGTTTTAGTAATTCTTGTTTTTCACATAAGACTGTTTATGTAGCTTAGTTGTCTAAAAACTACAGTTGTAGATAAATATATTACTGCAAAAATTAACAGTGGTACAAAAGGGGTACTAACTAATGTACATGATTCCACAGTAAGTTAACTGAGTTTTCTTAAAGATAAATTATTTTTAAAAAAGATTACAGTTTCACTATGTTATTATAGTCTTGGGAGCTATGTCATTTTTTTGTTCCTGTTGTCATGGAATTTAATAATGTGGTTTCTGAAATCCCTTACTTATAACCACCACCATCATAACAAAACAGTTTGTTTTGTTCCGATTTGTTTGGTTACCTGTTTTTTTCCACACTAGACTATAGACAAGCCATTTGTTTTTATATGTTAATCTTGTATCCAGTCACCTTGCTAAATACTAATGTTAGTAGCTCATACTTGATTTGTCATTTGTTTTCTAGGTTAGGTAATTGCACACTCTACACATAACAGACACCTATCTCTTCCTTTCCAATATCTTAATCTTCTTTTTCTTATGTTACTTGGAGACCAGATCATCTAGTTTTATTTATATAAGTTATAATGCAGTAAGAGTATCCTTAATGACAGCATCCTTATTTCATTCCTGACTTTAATTGGAAGACTTGTGATATTTCACCATTAAGCATAATGACTGCTATGGGTTTTGGTTCATACCTTTTATTTTTATTTATTTTATTTTTCATTTAAATTCTTTAAAAAAATGTTTTTTAATGTTTGTTTTTGGGAAAGAGAGAGAACGAGTGGGAGAGGGGCAGAGAGAGAGAGGGAGACAGAATCCAAAGCAGGCTCCAGGCTCTAAGCTGTCAGCACAGAGCCCGATGCGGGGCTCAAACTCACAGCTGTGAGATAATGACCTGAGTTGAAGTTAGTTGCTTAACTGACAGTCACGCAGGCGCCCCTGGTTCATACCTTTTATTAAGTCAAGGGCATTCCTCTTGGTTTCCAGTTTAAGTGCCATCTTTACATTTATAAATGAATGTTAACATTAATCGCATTCTTTTCAGGTTAAACTAGGATGTTATATAATTTTATTTCATAATGAATTAACATTTAATTTACATTTTTAGATTCTCCTTTGTTACATTCTATAAATAAATGCTTTTTAGTTACAATGTAGTCATTGAGCAAACTACATGATTCATCTTGCCTGTTGTCTAGAATATGGTCAATTTCTACATTTGTTTCTAATGTTATTTATTTAATTTTATTTTTAATTTTTTAATGTTTATTGCTTTTTGACGGAGAGAGACAGTGTGAGTGGGGGGTGGGGCAGAGAGAGAGGGAGACACAGAATCCAAAGCAAGCTCCAGACTGAGCTGTCAGCACAGAGCCTGGCACAGGGCTTGAACCCATGAACCGCGAGACCATGACCTGAGCTGAAGTCGTATGCTTAACTGACTGAGCCACCCAGGTTCTCCTCAAATGTTTTTCAAAGAATGTATGTTGAATATTTTATATGTTGAATATTTTTCAAATCTCTCTATAGTTTCTTTCTCCTCATGCTGATTCCTAAGAATTTTCTGAAGTCTCCCACCAATATTGTATATCTATTAATGTATTTCTCCTTGTTGTTGTACTATCCTATGCAAATATGCTTTGCATATTTGAAGGTATATTTTAAGTACAAAAGGTTTATAGATACTATATCTTCTCAATTTATTATTTATTTTATAAATATAAACTGCTAGTCTCTTTTAATGAATTTGCTTTAATTTTATGTTGAATGAGATTAATATTGCTACATTAACTTTTTAAATTATAAAAGTGTATACTTTTCTTTTTATGTATTTACAATTTCCCTGAGTCATGTTGTTTTAGGTGTGTGTCCTATAATCACCATATAATGGCAGTTTGCTTTTTTTTTTATAGCTGTATTAGTCTCTTTTTTAAAAAAAGTGAGGTTGAATAATTATTTATGCTAATTACTGATATGCTTGGGCTTTTTAAAAATCTTTTCTTTTTTTGATATATTTTACTTTATAGACTTCCTTTTTTGTTCTTTCATTTTTCTGTCTTTTTTTTTCTCTCTGGGTTTGAAAATTGTTCATTATATTTCTTTCTATATTAGCCACCCTTAAATGCTTTTACTTATTTGTAAATAATTTCTAAGTTACAGAAAGGTTGTAATAATTATACAAAGAACTCCCATAAGCCCTTCACCCAGATTCTGGCTGTTTAAAAAAAAAATGAGGGGGGAATGCCTGGGTGGCTCAGTCAGTTAAGCGTCCAACTCTTGGCTTCGGCTCAGATCCTAATCTGTTGGTTTGTGAGTTTGAGCCCCATATCAGGCTCTGCACTGACAGTGTGGAGCCTGCTTGGGATTCCCTCTCTCTCTCCCTCTCTCTCTGCTGTGTTCTATTTTCAAAAGAAATAAATAAACTTAAAAAAATAAGAATAAATTTTTACTACATTAGTCACACATACATATATACTTTTGGCTGAAATTCTTGAGAGTAAGTGGTCCATTGCCTCTTAATATTTCAGTGTGCACTTCTTTAAACAAGGATACTCTCCTAGATAACACATTATAATCATCCTATAAGGAAATTAACATTGATATAATATCACCAGTAAAATATATTGGCTGTTCTAATAATGCCCTCTATTTTTTCCCAGTCCGATATCCAGTCAGGTGCCATAAATTGTATTTAAGAATCATCATCATGGGTCTACAGTCTTTTTCAATATGGAACACTCTATTAATCTTTTCTTGAATTTCATCAACGTGATATATATATATATATGTATATATATATATATATGTATACACACACACATATATATATATTTAATATAGACCCATTTGTTTTGTACAATGTTCCTCATCACACATATATATATATATATATATATATATATATATACACACACACACATATATATATATATATATTTAATATAGACCCATTTGTTTTGTATAATGTTCCTCATTTTGGATTTGTCTTGTTTTTTCAGGATTAGAATTAGGGTATGCCATTGTTTAGAGGGATACTTTGTAAATATCCTGGTTTTCATCAAAATTTTGCCTACCATCTTTAGTATCCGTTGCTGATATTTGCCTGAAATAATTATTATGATGATTATCAAAGGGGTTTATCAATTCCATTTTTTCCCCCAGATTTATTACTTGGCATTCTTTTGTAAAATAAAGTAGTCTCCCCCAGGTATTGCTCTTTTTTTAATATTAGTGTAGAGTCATGGAGTCCCCTTTTATTCAATGGGTTATAATCCATTAGTATATTTTTCTTTATGTTCATACTTAGATTTTCTGAGATTTGGCCCTTCCAGATTGGTTTTGTGTTCTTTTATCTGTCCACTTCATTCTTTGAGGAGTTATTTTCTGACACAGTCATTTGTCCAAGGGTTTCTAATTCTTTTTAATGAAGAGCAGTATGGAAATGAAGATTTGGAGGCTCAGTGACTCATTGTTACTGAGGAGTCATTGCTTCTAGGACAGAGCTAGGAAACATGCGTGTCCACATATATCTCTATACTTATTTCTATATTTTTCTTTCTATGTAAAAAACTTTGTGTTCACACTAACACTCTTAATACCAAGCTAACATCACAGGGTTTATTCTAGCCCTCCCCCTTTTTATATTTATAATTTCTTTCTTTGACAAAGAGGAAGGTTGTTCCCATTACCTTCATTATATTCATTTAGTCAATCAAGCTGTCTATATTCAACCCAAATTCTAACATTCAGCTGCTTCCTTGGCCCCAGCCATGCTGAATGTATCAATAGAGCTGGCTCATTCCTCTGTCTCTGCAAAGGAAGAGAAAAGAGACTTTCAGATTTTTAATAAACATAGTTGAACTTATATTTTTCTATCATATTCTGGTCATTATGTATATTCTCTTTATATAAATCAAGAACAGTAGCATATTTATGTTTTCATCTGTATCCCCAACTTCCCATGTTGGTATCATCTGAAATTTTATTGTCAGATTATTATTAATAAACTTAAAAAAAACCACTTATGTAGACCTAATAATGAATTTTCTTAAAAAAAGTTTGATCATTATTGCTGTTTACTCCTGAATTCACTCTTCTTCTGTTTGAATTGCATATTTTAATATTTCAGAATATTTGTCAGCCAATAACTGGTAAATGTCTATTTTATTTTCATATTCCACTATAATTTTTCTGACCATATATTCAGAATTATTGTTATGACTGGTTCCAAATGTAAGATTGACTTATGATAGTTATTAATGAGAAGTCAATAGTAACAAGCAACCAGAGAATTTAACAAAATACAAGATTTTACTTAGCATTATCAAAAAAAGTGTAAAGTATTTTATATTTAAACAAAGAATTCCTGGAATTTCTTTGGGGAATAATTAAAACTGTATTAAAGGATGCTTAAAGCTCAGAAAATGCAAAGTTATATCCTCTTCTTGTATTGGACAACTTGACATGTAAAGATATTAATATTTACACTAATAATTAATAAATTCATTGGAAGCCCTATTAAAGCCCTAGCTGAAATTTTTTAGTAATACCTTCTGTGAGTATAATTCTTATTTACAACAAGAAAATAAATTAAACCAAGGACTGAAATAAAGACTCAGAGAGGTCTTAGCTGTCAGCCATTGTTTTTTTTTAATATACATTTTTTCCCACATTTTCATTACGCTAACTATATAAAAGTGAATTATGAATATCTTAATTTATTTCTACTTTTTAGAATTATTTATATGATATGGGAATCATTTACTCTTTAAAATTATGGAAAGCCTAATCTCTAAATATATCAATGCATGAAGACATATTTGAGTATAATGCCTTGATAACTTAGAAAAATTTCTTATAAAAGCATTATCTACTTATTTTATGCATCAATTTTATAGTTTATGTTTTTCCAGAAAACTGACCTTCTCAGTGAATTTTTTCAAAAAGAGAGTCATTATTTTGCATATAGTGTTATTCTATGATTTAAACTCATTCTTGATTTTTCTTTGCTCTGTATTTTTTAAATTTATGATCTTTTTTCATTTTACAATTTTGAAAGAATCATTTCTTATGTTTATTTTACATATTATTTTTAATTGTCATTTGCTATTTAGTAGCTATTCATCTAATCTTTAACTTTTCAGTCACTTTTTTTTCTTTTTTTACTAAAACCACAAAATGTATGTGGTGAGTATATCTTTGTCTAAATTAGTCAATTTATACATACTCCTTTAAAATTTTTATTAACTTATGTCTAGCCCATCATTTAAACTTTGATTTATTTTTCAACTCACAACTCCATAATTTGTTTTCTTTTTATTTTAATATTCAGTTATATATATATATATATATATATATATATATATATATATATATATATATATATATATATTTTATTTGAGAGAGAGGGAGAGAGAGGGAGAGAATCTCAAGCAGGCTCCATGCTGAGCCGGGCTTGATCTCATGACCCTGGGAGCATAATCTGAGCCAAAATCAAGAGTTGGATGCTCACTTGACTGAGCCACCCAGTAGTGTCAATATTCAGATATTTTAATTTGTTTTATTTTGTTGGTCCATTGAAATATGGAAGGAAGATATATTTACTAGTATTCTTTAATATATTAAATACATTTTTCTAATTATTAAATTAAAAATGAAGGAATTTCTAGTGATTTCAAGAAAATGAAAAATTCAGGTACTTGTACTTTAGTTGCTTCCTCCCACATACCTACCATGTTGAAATTTCCAGCTCATTGTAGCATAATTCTGAATTTCAAAATTCAGGTTATTGTTCATTTTTAGAACATATATTTTCTTTTTCAATATTTAATATTATGACATTTGCATGAAATTTGATGGACATATGTATAAGAAATAGTCAAGCAATGCTGTGATATAATATTTTTGAGTATTACCACTGTCCCTTTATAATATAACAGCTCATATTTTTAAGTGTGTTAGATCCACTTCTCCATCAGCTGGAAGATGGCTTTGGATAATTTTTAAGGACTATAATGTGGGTGGCAGGTTTCTGAGCTCTGTGTTTTTGGCAACATATTTATTTTATTCTTATAATATGCCTGGCAATATATTTCTGTTAGTTCTTGGCTTAGTGTCATTTTATTTTTTAAAACTCTGTAGCTATTGCTTCATTTTGTCCTGGAAAGTTCATGTTACAGAGAGAAAAAAAAAAAACCTGAGGACAACTTGATTATTCTTTTTTTCCTTTTAGAGATTAATGTGTTTTGTTTATTTTTTGCTGGAATGGATGGATGAAATTCCTCCCTATTGTGTTATTCCAAGAAAATATAAAAAAATATATGTATCTTTTCAGTCTGTATTGCCTAGGATATGTTTATATGTGGGAAGGAAGCATTATTCCCTGGCCTCATGGTTCCATGTGGGTCTTTGGTCTCCTCAAGTCAGCATTCTTCCCATTTTGTACATTCCCTCCAAGGAGTTACTTGTTTGATTTGTGAGTTTGGCAAATGATGGTGAGATCCTTCTGAACATTTCTCTCTCTCTCTTTTTAGTACATCCTGCCTACAGAGAGGATATATGTCCGGTGTTCTCTCACCCCTGTGGTAAGTGTAAACCCCTGTGTTGGAGTCCTGCAGTCACACTGCTGTGCTAGTGACTATATGGGTGTATCTGTCTGATTCATGATTAATCCATTGGGAATGCTGCTGCAGCCTCAGATTTAAGTCAGGTTCTCCATTCAGACTTATTAACCAACTGATATTTTTATCTCTCCTTACCCGCTTCTTCCTTCTTTGTGATTGTTTGTGGTCCCTTCCATCCAAAGCTTAAATATTTGGTATTGGTATTTATATATTTGGTATCCTTCAGTCCCCAGGTGTATCTTTCTTCAGCACAGAAAATTTATCTTCTTCCTTCTTCTCCTTACTTATTTTCTCCTCTATTTTCTGTTTCTCTTAAATTTAGAAATTTCATTTAAAATCCCAATGATTGCTTTGGTGTGTGTGTGTGTGTGTGTGTGTCTGTGTGTGTGTGTGTGTGTGTGTGTGTGTGTATTTTATCTGCCTTTTATTTTCCTTACCTAGCAGAAGGTAACTATAACAACACACCCTCCCTCCCCAAAATGGGGGCAATACTCAAATTCAGTTCTAGGATGTTTCCCTTTGGGTTATCGGAATTTCTGATCCGACAAAGTAAAACTATAGCTAACTATTAACTTTCTCCTTACTTCTCCTTCTGGACCTCAAAGGCACAGTTAAACATAGAATCACACTTTTCAGACAAAATTTACCCAATATCCCGATATTATCAAACATAGAGGCACCCGAAACAAATAGGAAAAACAAAACAAGAAACATCTCTTGGCATATGAAAATATGCAGATGTTTTGAAAGGTAGATCAATATGAAGGGGAAAAAATATGTCATCATTTAAATAAAACAATTGCAAAATGTTATGGAGGCTATGTTTTATTCGTTTTTTTAAATGTTTGAGAGAAATGTCTCTCTCTCAAAACTGTAGCTCATGCTCCGTTTTGTCCTGGAAAGTTTGTGTTAGAGAAATAACTGAAGACAATATGATTTTTTTTTCCTTTTAGAGATAATGTAGTTTTTTGTTTGTTTTATTCTGGAATGAACGTATGAATTTCCCCCCTATTATGTAGTTCCAAGGAAACATAACAAAATACAGATCTTTTCAATCTGTGTTGCCTAGGATATGTATATATCGGGGGACGAAGTGCTATTCCCTGGCCTCATGGTTCCATGAGGGTCTTTGGTCCCCTTGAACAAGCATTCTTGCCTCACATATATGAGCGGGAGGAAGGGAAGAGAGAGAGGAAGAGAGAATCCCAAGCAGCAGATCTCATGAATTCTGAGATCATGACCTAAGCAGAAATCAAGAGTGGGATGCTTTATCGACTGAGCCTGCAGGTGCCCTGGGGGGCTATGTTTTAAACTCACCATAGCTGTCTTCGGCAGGATTTAGCTGTGGCAGTGCTTTCATTCTGGGATGGGTACCGTAGGAGAAAAAGACTTGTCGTGTGATCCCTGCTCACAGTGGCCTCTAGTTATCCTCACCCAATCAAATTAGAAGGTGTTTATGGATTTATGCTGGGATTCCGTGTACTCACTTTTTAGATGCTCCAGAGTGATAATGGGTTGAGCCGGTCCTTCATTCTAGTAATGTCTGCAGTAGCAGACCACTAAGGAATTCTAATGCATGATGTTCCCATGGACAGTATCCAATGCTGATATAGGCTCTCTCTTTTTGTACATGGATAGCCATTTCAATGATAGTTTTGAAAAGAAGGCAGTTAATCATTTTTAAGGTACCATCTTGTTGCAAGTCTGTTCACTTAAGTAAGTTACATTGATCTATGACCCTGTTTCCCTATTTGTAAAGTAGGAGTAATCTTAATTACTTCTCAGAGGCCTGAAGATAAACTTACTTCATAGATGTGAAAAAGATTTGGAAGTGTGCCTCAGAAATTATGATTGAGCTTTTGAGTAGTCATAGATACACACAAAGAAAAAATTAAAAGTTCAGGACTGAAATCTTCATCTGCTTTCTGTGAATAAAATATTCATTCTCTACATTATGAATAGCCACTGGATATAATAATTTTGTATAGTGATATGCTCAGAAGTAACCAGAACAGGGAGTAGTTACATATTCTTGTACCACACCATGTGGGCGATCACAATAGGAACAAATAAAGTTTCATGTGGTGGTTTCATTTTATTATACATCTGTTCTTTCCTCCCTGTTTGCTTTGAAAAAACTGCTTCTCCAGTAAAACGACCCTATGTTATGTTTACTATATTTCCATAATATTATGATGCAAATATTTCTTTACTGCTAGAGTTTTAGTAAGCAGAGGTAAAATGCAGTGTTTCAAAGTTACTATTTGGATTTCCTTTTTTTTTTCCTTTCTGGAAATACGGGTGGGAGATGGTTAGAACTTACAGGACTCAAGACACTATTTGGGGAACTTACTATGCTTATTTATTTATATTTGTTACCCATGAAAAAATCAAGTAACGTTTAATTAAAGAAATTCTTTTCTTTTTTAACACCTGAGAGTTAGTAGCATGTAGATTATTATTGCAGAGTTTGGATCATTTGTTTGGGTTTAAATCATACACCACCATTGTTTAACCATTTTAAGCCTCAGTTTCCTAAATAGAATGGAAATTACCTGCCATTACTGAATTGACAATTTTCCATATGTGTACATGTAGTCTAGGGTGCCATTGGGGCAGGATCTGATTTGGATTGCAGAGATATAAATGGCTCCTTTGTTACGGGTGATGTTTTCTTTGTCCTGTGTGGGCTACCTGTACATGTCAGAGAGTTACAAGCACACAGGATATCTATAGAAAAAGTTAACAATAAATGATACTCTTCTTCATTTTGCTTTTTGAAAATTACACTGTACCAGAGGTGAAGGCAGTAGGTAAAAAATATCAGCTTGGTGAGTACACTGAAGGTTTTAATCAAGTGTGTTGCAGGCTAGGGATAACAAACAGTCTCATTATAAAGCATGCGATTAACATGGAATTCTCTGTTAAACTGGAACTTGTAATTCTTAATAGATAGATAATGGGCAATGAGAACTCGTAAATTTAAATATTGAAAAAACATTTGTTCCTACATCTAATGTTGATGTGCTATTAGTGAACAATTTTGTCCATGAAAATAATGAAATACTTGATGATAATATGGCCATACATATATGCAGTGACTGATTTCTTCAGAGAAATACATATGTGAAAGAAAATAATGCAAATTGCAATTACTGAGATCTCTTACAAATCTTAATAGAGTAAATCTTATGGTACTTTATTTAGGTGATGCATTTCAAATGCCACTGCGGTTTTAATTACATCAATATGGAGACTCTTAATTAAACTCACAGGAAAAATAATCATTTGCATTAACCATAATATCTGGTGCTATCAAGTACTTGGCATGCCAATTAATAGAACATGATGCCTGATTATCTAAAGGTGATAATATATCACTTGGTATTGACAGTTATGCTCAATCCTAGTTTAAGACCATATATTGTAGAATCATGGTTCAGAATGCTGTTCAAACATGGCTTCTGTACTTACTATGGTATTTCTACTGAAGTCCACAAAATACTTTTTCTGCAGGCATAGATTATTCTTTAAAAGATAGGGCCTAATGAATGGTATCTATCATGGCCACTGTGGGAAACCAGACCATATGCAATTTGGTTATTCTCTCTGGAGTACCGCCTACTCCACATCATTTTCTCTCACCCTTCTGTTCTTTTTTTAGCCCTTAGATGTTACGCTCCAACTTCCAGAAGGTTTACTTGACTCCTTAGACTAAGTTAGGTTCCCTGTCAAGTACTCACATAGCAACCAGTACCTTCTACTATGAAAATATTGGTTACATAATGTTGATACTACTTGTATAATCCTCTTCTTTCAGTTGAACTCCCAAGACTAGACAGTGAACTTTGGATGGCAGAGATCAAGTCTGCTACATTCTTCCACATCTCTTGTACCTCAGTCTGAGGGGCCAGTCCATATCAGATGTTCAAAAACGATTTTCAAATGAATGAGAAAAAATTGAATATATAGTAAATAGGTGAATAACTGCTTAAGCAGATTGGCAGGTATTACCTGTATAAATGGAAAGAAAAACTTAATTTAAAGCTAATTGTAGAAATTTTTTTCAACCAACAGGTTTGCATTCAAAGTCAGTGAGTTAACAAAAACAGTGAACCTAATAAAACCGTATAGGTAATAGTAAAAAAAAAAAGTATGTATGTTTTGTAACAGTGAAAAAATATATGTCTATTTTAATTTCTCATTCTCTCAATTTAGTGGAACTTAAAAACTGTGAATGGAACTAGTTTATACACATAAACTTTAATCTCAAGATAAGAAAATTACTGATCTTTAAGTCAGCAAAGTATGAGAATGCAGTTATATGGTCTGCTATATATATGGTCTTCTGATTTATAAATGATTCCATTAATCATAATTTTTCCTTTAGCCATTTGAAAAAGGTTTTATACTTTAATTTGAATATTCTAATGGGGCACAAATTTCTATTGTTTCCTAGAAATTATAAATGAAGTAGAGATCCATGATTTAACTCCAGATAAGGACATTTTCTTTGTTAAGCAAGTGAAAAGATTCTTCAAACATGTATTTATAGTAAATGCTAAACATAGTAAGCTGGGTTATTATTATCTTAGAGATAGTGAAGATACCTCATCCCCTATCTTCTAAGAAAGTGTGATATGGCAGAAAGAACTGGGCTCTTAAATCAGGTGAATATGAGCTTAAATCCATCCTCCTGTGTATTGGAAACAGGAAATTTCTTTTATTTTTCTGGATCACATATTCCTTATCTTATAGTGGGGTAAGAATGCCTAAGTAATGGGAGTGTTTTCGGGCTTAATTAGATATTATGTGAAAGTGCCTGAGAGTAGTAATAGGATTTTCCTTTCTTGCTTCTACTCTTTCTTCATTTAATCAGGAAGGATATGGGAGGAACTTTCCCGCTTCTCTGGTTTGCTAATATAAGCAAGATTGTGGCAATCTCTGAAATACATTAGAACTTTAACAGATTAGTAATAGACTAATAATAGCAATAAGCAATTTTCATTAAATTCACATAGTATGTTAGGCTTTGTAAGACATGTTTTTTATTTATCTTATTTATTCTTCATAATGATCTAATAAAGAAAACAGTATGTTTTGTTGTAAAGTGTGTTAACTTTAAAGTCAAACCACCACCTTGGTTTACATCTAGATTCTCTTGTTTACTAATTAATTGGCCTGTGGTACCTCCTTCTCCGCCCTGTATTTCTGATTCCCTATCCATAAAATTAAAATAACAGTATCTGCCTTCTAAGATTATTGTGAGGACTAATGCAACAATTATGCAGAATATCATGCAGGTATCAAATACCTACCTATTATCTTACTTAATCCTTCCTCAATGGAATGCTTAGTGCTTACTCAATGGAAAAAAATTCAGGGCAGATGGTTTAGATGATTTTAAAAAGTTAAAATAGTGTGAATCTAACATATGGTTTAGATTGTGGTCTTCTGATTCCAAACGGTATGATATTTCCATTATAGCTATCTTGTTATCTGGGTATCTCCACATGAATCCTGTGTAATGTCAAAATGATTACTATATACCATATGTTGATTGCCTTTATCCTTGCTTGAGAACCTAATTCTGTACCCTGATGAGGCATCGAAAATCAAGTGTGAGGAAGTAGCCCATGTATGGTCCATTGGCTTTCACCAGTAAGGGCTTAGAAAATATGCGTTGGTTGAATGAAAAAATAAATTGGGAATTTGTTTATCATGAGATTTGTAGGGTAAAATTTCTTTTGCCATGTACTATATCTTTCTCCACAAGAGAGGCAATTTGAGATATACTTACTTATCTTGTGTTGATTATGTGGATGTTACATGAAAGAGCCTCAGAAGCAATGAACTCAGTTTAGTAGTGGAAACATAAAAAAAAGACAGATTTGAGAAATACAGGATTTGAAGTAGGATTTGGACTGAATTTGAGACTATAGAGAGAACTGTGGATAACTCCCTGTGTTTTGCTTGAGAGGGTAGATGGTTGGAAATTTTGCTGAGATGAGGAATCTTGAGGAAAAAGAGCTATCGAGGTCACGGCAGTGCATTATTTTGGATGTCATATTTAAGATAATTGGAGGACATTTATTAATTTAATATTTGTAACATGCAAAGTGCTGGGCTAAAGTCTGTGAGAATTTTGGGAAGACACAGAATAGTAATCCTTACTTTAAAGAATTTTTACTCTGTTGAGGGAGAAAAGACATGACTCCAACTATCTATAACGTGTACTAGATTATTCTAAGAGCCATTGCAAGAGAGAGCAGGTCAAGTCCAGAGATTTTTATGGTCTACGAAATGATTATGTCTCTATGCTTCTCGTTAAGTTCCATTTGATATTTTACTTGCAACCTAACTATCAGTGATTGTGGGAACAAGAACACCACAATGACCACAGGCGCATATTCGTTCAGGCTCCAAGATCTCTGAGAAAACTCAAGATCCTAAGGTTAAAAATCACCTGAAAGGACTTGAGTGAATTGCCCTCGGGAAGTGTGGTCTGTTCTTTAGTACATAGATAGGGATGTTTTGCTTAAAGGAAGCCAGCTGTATATAGCACAGTGCACCCACTCCCTTCTTTGTCTTTGCTTCTATCGTAAAGATTCTTATCGGAGCATAAGTATCTGTAAGGCTGCTCTCGTATGCAATATACTTATGATAGCTGAATCAGATGTACATTGTTGACATGCTTTGCTAAGCTTCTGTTGTTAATCATTGCTTATCTGTTTTTCCTGAAAACGTATGTAAGAAGATGTACAATAAACCTCGGTATCTCATGGTCCCCTGTGCCTTACTATACTGTCGTCTCTTTTTCTCAGTTCCTTTGTCGCCCCAGGTCTACAGCCCATTGAGGTGGACAAGAGATGAAAATTTTGTCAAAGAAAGCTTTTATACATGTCAATAATTTTAGGTAACAGGAAATAAATATCACTTTATAGTTCATATTTATACAACAGTATATACTTTTTATATATACAAATATATAGAACATATGTATATATGTATATATATTCTGAATATAGAGAAATATACTCTTTTTTTAAGTTTATTTATTGATTTTTGAGAGAGACAGAAACAGCATGAGTGGGGAAGGGGTAGAGAGAATGGGTGAGACAGTGTTCCAAGCAGGCTCCACACTGTCAGCGCAGAGCCAGACACGGGGCTCAAACTCACGAAGCAATGAGATCATGACCTGAGCCGAAACCAAGAGTCAGATGTGTAACCAGCTGAGCCACGCAGGCATCCTATAGAAAAATATACTTTTATTGTAGCTGAACCTCTACTCTGTTTTGTAAACTTCAACTTTCTCCTTGTATTATTTGTAATTGAATCTTAACCTATTTACTGAATCCACAGGAGTAAATAAGATGTATTTTAGCAATTTAAAGTTGACTGTTGCCATGTAAATTTGCTAATAAAATTTTATCTTTTTTATTAAGCACTTAATACATTATTGTTATGCATTAAAATTTTTCCAAAATATTTCTAAAGACTGATAATATTTATATATAAAAATCATAAATTTTATATACTGATTTTTACTTTCAGTAGCCCAGTAATTTAAATTATTTTCATTAGGCCAAGTACGTTTAGTAGTACACTAAACTGTATTTCTTGATTTGTCACATTAGAAAGAAAAGTAATTCATATTTTATATCATTAATCCATGTTAATGGATATATAATTTCTGTGGGCTTTTCTTTCTTAGTAAAGTCATACCTTCTGTGTAATCCATTTAAAAATATTTGTATAGCTTGGAGTTGAAAGCTGCTTAAATTTGTTTTTGTATTTCAAGCTTTCTATATAAATGCATGTGCTACTAATTTTGAAAGAAGAACAAAGCCCCTGTGAATTATATTGTAGATGTTAATGACATTGCTAAAATAATGACAGATTGCTTTAATGGTGGATATGCACTTAATTGAAGGAATCCTAACAAAATGTGTTATTTCCTATTACTCAAAAGAGTCAAGCAGGAGCCATCACCCACTTAAAGTCATGTCTTAACCCAAATCACAAAGCATGTGTAGTATCAAAACTGATAAAAAAATTTCAAGAAGCATGTATTCATGCACTGTACATTCATTCAGACACCGTTAAATAGTGTGTGTTAACCTTTAATTCAGATGTCTGCCATAAGATAACATAATGTAAAACACAAGTCAATGGAGGGTCGTAAAACTGTTTCTTGCTACAGTTTTTATTAGCTTGCTGTTCCATTCTGAAATGCAGTTACACCCTGAAGCAAGGTGTATATGTATCATATCAGTATATTGTAATACAAATTTAACCTATTAAATATGTGACAAGTATTTATTGCTAGGATCTATGAAAATATAGACATTATTGTTGATAAATATCACCGTATCCTACTCTATATCATGGGCTTCCCTCTGCAATTTAGAGGACCCAGGGGGGCTCTTGGCTACACCCTCCAACTTATGTTGCTGTAAAACCCAGAGTGATTTAGCTATCCAGAGGAATTTCCATTTAAGTTTTATGTTAGCTATTGTATTTTTAAATTTTTTTTAACATTTATTTATTATTGAGAAACAGAGACATACAGCATGAGCATGGGATGGGCAGAGAGAAGGGGAGACACAGAATCTGAAGCAGGCTCCAGGCTCTGAGCTATAAGCACAGAGCCTGATGCGGGGCTTAAACTCACAAACCGCAAGATCATGACCTGAGCGGAAGTTGGACGCTTTACTGACTGAGCCACCCAGGCACCCCGAGCTATTGTATTTTTAAAGGCTATACATGTATGCGTGTATGTATGTATATATGTGTATGTAATTATATATACATGTGTATACATGTATACATGGTACACATTATATATACATGTATATATAATTACATATATGCATATATATTACATATACACACATGTATATACATACATATATACATATACATATATATATACATATACACACATATACACACACACACATATTTTGCTTAAAGGGAAGGCTTTAGATACTTTTATAGGTAGTAGAAAGCTAAAATAGGTAGAAGGCTATGGATGCTTTTAATTTTGTTCTTTTTACTTTCTGTATTTTCTAATTTTTCTACAATGAACATGTATACTTGAGTAGTAAAACAATTTTAAATTAAGTTAGTTATTGTGGAATAGAAAAAAGTGATGATGAAAGTAGTGCTAATCTCCTGTTTATATTCCCAAAACTATTCCCTTACAATAGGAAAATTAGATTTTACCCTGGTGGAGGAGATTTAACAACTTTCATTTGATCAGCCAGAGAAGCCATGTATATTATTTGCTCAACATTGATGGAAATTATTTTTTCATGTTCCTCCAAATACAAAAATTTAGAATGATGACAGGCTCATGAGTAATAGCTATCAAAGATATCCACAGGGATACCTGGGTGGCTCTGTCAGTTAAGCATCCAAGTCTTGATTTTGGCTCAGGACATGATTTCATGGTTTATGGGATTGTGCCCTGTGTCAGGCTCTGTGCTGAGTGTGGAGCCTGCTTAAAATTCTCTACCTCCCTCCCTCCCTCTCTCTCTCTCTTTCTCCTTCTCCCTCTGCCCTCTCTTGTGTTCTCTCTCTCTCTCTCTCAACATAAATAAACAAACATTAAAAAGATATCCACACTGTCCCATCAACACTGTGGATATATCAGACCAGTACTCAAACTTTAGATAGTCAGAAAATGGAGTTCACGTATTTACTGTTAGTCTCATATCTTTGCTAGCTAAGGTTGATAGCCTTAAGAATTTTTTTTTTTAAGTTTACCTGGATTGGGAATAAAGGAGAACAGTTAGGAGACTTTGAAATACAACCTTTACACTAAATGATCTACTCATATAAAACTACAAATCAGTTGTTTTTGTTTTTTAGTTTTTGTGTGTGTGTGTGCTGGTAAGAATGTGGTTGACACAGCTTTTAAATCCATTTAGGTAAGAAGCAAAGAATCTTGGGTGAATTTCTTTCTATGTCCTTTCTGTCTTTCCATTCATATTTACACACTCACATGAAAATATTCAAATACACATCTACCAATATACACACACAGACACAGACATTCACATTTAAATTTTCAAGTCCTCATGAATGAAATCTATTCACATAAATTCTCTGAAATGACTAATGTATTCTTGGCTCACAAGGAATAAAGTATGTGGCTCATTGGTACTTTTTCATTTCTTAGCAGTTTTCCGGAAGTCATTTTTGTGTCTCAGTCTTTAGCGTGCCTTTCTTCGTAGGTGAGCCCAGGTAAATTTCTTCAAGGATGATAAGAAATTCAACGCAGTACAACTTTGCTTTGCTGGTTGATGATTTTAACTTTCTGTATTAAAAAGAAATAGAGATTTCCTCTTCTTCATCATGGGCTCACACCTAAAAAATGTGTAATTATGTGCCACTTTTACTTAATTCATTTCATTATATACAGGTTTCAAGTAAGAGGCCATTATGGTAATTCTCAAACTAATTTTCCTCTTTTTCAAAGTTTACAACTTCTTTATATTTACATATTAAGTCCTAATATCATATTTGGAACCCATAAATGACTGGGACTGACTCTAGAATAAGTCATATAGCCAACCAAACTCAAGGATTGACATTTAAATTTATTATTAACCCTCTGAAGGGTTTCCAGTCTCTTATAATTAGTTCCTTGAGATTATTTACATTATTTTTGCTGGTAAACATAGTCATTTATTCCAATTAAATTGTGTCCTAACACTTTGACTGCTTTATTAGGATAGTGGTCAAGTTACTGTCTCTTTAATTAAGACCCACTACAATTTGGACTGGTTTAGTTATTGCTAAAGGTGAGTGGTTTGTTAATGGAATTGGAATGAAGTTTCTTCTCCTTTAAAAAAAAATATTTCCCTGCCCTGACATTGCATTCTAACTAACTCCTACTTACTCTACTAACTTCTGCCTAAATGTTTGAAAAGTTTGAGCTGGTTCAAATGCCTTACTTGCTGAAATCATTTTATTCCAGTCACATTCTTTTTTGACTCTTAAACCAGTAGACAGTATCTACTCCTGAACCATTATGTGAATAACCTGTTGGAAGGTTAGAAAAAGGTGGATTTTGTATTAGTTTTTTCCTGTTATGTAACAAATATCTGCAAACTTAGCAGGTTCAGAAAACATGCATTTATTATCTCACTGTTTCTGTGTGTCAGAAATCTCATGGGCTACAATCAAGGGATCAAACAAGCTCAGACCCTTTCTAGAGTGCAGGAGTCTCTTTTAGGTGCATATTATTTTTGGCAGAATTCTGTTCTTTGTAGCTTTAGGATTAAGCTCTTTCTCTTGCTGGCTAGGGGCCACTCTCAGGTCCAAAAGGTCATTCCCAGTTCTTTGCCTGTGACTCTGCTACAGGTCTCTCACCACATGAAAGTTACTTTTCAGGCCAGCAGGTGAATCTCTCTAATCTAGAGAAGGCCTAATCTTGCTTTTAAGAGGCTTCACCTGGAGAGGAGTTAAGGTGGCAGAGAAGTAGGGGGACCCTAAGCTTTCCTTGTCCTTCAAACACAGCTGTATTGAAGTCAGGTCACTTGGAACACCCAGGAAATTGATCTGTGGAGTGGCAGAAGGAGCTTCACATTTGCAAGGGGACAGCGTAGCAGGTGTGAGGCTTACTTCAACAAACAAGTCAAAGCGCACCTAGTTACAGGTGCAAACACTCCCCACTTCAAGCAAGAAGAAACTCTGAAGAGGACTGTCCAGTCAGAAAGGGCAGCCAGACCACAAAGCAGAGTGCACACAGCATACCCCAGAAACACTTCTTGGAGTTCCAGGCCTTGAACAGAGCATGACCCCTTTTTTATATAGCAATACTCTCAGGTGCAGGAAACATAACAAGCTTTTATTTTTTATTTTTTTAAATTGTTAATGTTTTATTTGTGAGAGAGAGAGAGACAGAGAGGGGAAGGTGCAGAATCCAAAGAAGGTTCCGGGATCTCTGAGCTGTCAGCACAGAGCCTGACGTGGGGTTCAAACCCACAAATTGCAACCTGAGCCAAAGTCGGACGCTTAACCGACTGAGCCACACAGGCGCCCCCGTAACAAGCTTTTAAAACACACAAAAGACATAAATGTAGTCCAAATGACAAGATGGATGAATTTTCCCCAAAAGAAAGTTTAGGAAGAAATCACAGCCAGAGACCTGCTCAAAACAGATATAGCAATATATCTGAACAAGAATTTAGAACAAAAGTTATAAGGCTACTATGTGGGCTTGAAAAAAAGTATAGAAGACACCAGAGAAACCCTTGCTTTAGAGATCAAAGACCTAAAAAATTGCTATAACTGAGATGCAAAACCAACTTGATACAGTCACAGAATTGAAGAAGCAAAGGAAGGGATTTGGTGATATAGAAGATAAAATTATGGCAAATAATGTAGCTACAAAGAAGAGAGAAAGAAAACTATTAGATCACCAGGGCAGGCTTAGAGAACTTAGTGATTCCATAAAACAAAACAATACCCATATCATAGGGATCCCAGAAGAAGAAGAGTGGGGGAAAAGGGGGAGAAGGTTTATTTGAACAAATTATAGCTGAGAACTTAGCTAATATGGGGAAGGTAACAGGCATTTAAGTCCAAGAGGCACAGAGAACTCCCTTCAAAATCAACAGAAACAGGTCAACACCACAACACATCATAGTGAAAGTTGCAAAATACAGAGCTGTAAAGAGAGAATTCAAAAGCAGCTAAGGACAAAAGGTCCTTAGTTTACAAGGGTAGGAACTTACATAAAAACTTACTTAGTATTTACATAAGGTTAGCAGCGGATCTGTCTACCAAAACTTGGCAGTCCAGAAGAGAGTGGCAGGCAATATTCAATGTGCTGAATTGGAAAAATATGCAGCCAAGAATTCTTTATCCAGCAAGGCTGTCATTCAGAATAAAAGGAGAGATAAAGAGTTTCCCAGACAAAAAGTAAAGGAGTTTGTGACCATTAAGCAGCCCTGCAAGAAATTTTAAGGGGGACTCTTTGAGTGGAGGAAAAAAATGAAGACCAAAGCAACAAACACTACAGAGGATCAGAGAACATCACAAGAAACACCAAATCTACGGGTGACATAATCACTAAATCCATATCTTTCAGTAATCACTCTGAATTGTAAATGGACTAAATGCTCCAATCAAAAGACATAGGGTATCAGAATGGATAAAATACCAAGATCCATCTATATGCTGCCTACAAGAGACTCCTTTTAGAACTAAACACACCTGCAGATTGAAATTGAGGGGATGGAGAACCATCTATCATGCTAATGGAGGTCAAAATTAAGCCAGAGTAGCCACTTATATCAGACAAACTAGATTTTAAAAGAAGGAATGTAATAAGAGGTGAAGGAGGATATTATAATTAAAGGGTCTATTCATGAAGAAGATCTGAAAATTGCAAATATTTACAACCCCAACGTGGAACACTTAAGTATATAAATAACAAACATAAAGAAACTTCTTGATGATAATACCATAATAGTAGGGGACTTTAATATCCCACTTACAACAAAGGACAGATCATCTGAGAATATCAACAAGGAAACAATGGCTTTGAATGATACACTGGACCAGATGGATTTAGTATATATTCAGAACATTTCATCCTAAAGCAGCAGAATACACATTCTTCTCAAGTGCACATGGAACATTCTTCAGCATAGAGTACATACTGGGTCACAAATCTGCCCTCAACAGGTACAAAAAGACTGAGATCATACCATGCATATGTTTAGATCATAATGCTGTGAAACTTGAAATCAACCATAAGAAAAATTTTGGAAATCTCTAAATACATGCATGTTAAAGAACATCCTATTATAGAATGAATGTGTTAAGCATGAAATTAAAGAAGAAATAAAAAAAATACATGGAAGCAAATGAAAATAAAAACATGACAGTCCAAACCCTTTGAGATGCAGCAAAGGCAGTTCTAAAGGAAAGAACATTGTAATTCAGGCTTATCTCAAGAAGTCAGAAAGATCCCAAATACACAGTATAACCTTACGCCTAAAGGAGCTAGAAAAGGAGAAATGAGTAAAGGGGAAAGCCAACAGAAGAAAGGAAATAATAAAGATTAGAGCAGAAATAAATTATATAGAAAAAAAAAACAAAGAAAAAACAGTAGAATTGACCAATAAAACTAAAAGCTGGTTCTTTCAAATAAACAAAATTGAGCCAGACTTACCAAAAAGAAAAGAGAAAGGATCCAAATAGGTAAAATCACAAATGAAAGAGGAGAGATTACAACCAACACCACAGAAATACAAACTATAAGAGAATACTTTGAAAAATTATATGCCAACAAACTGGACAATTTGGTTGAAACGGACAAATTCCTAGAAAGTCACACACTACCAAAACTGAAACAAGAATAAATAGAAAATTTGAAAAGACCCATAGTCAGCAAAGAAATTAGGCAAGTTATTAAAAATCTCCCAACACACAAGCGTCCTGGACCACATGGCTTCCCAGAGGAGTTCTATAACATATGTTCACCCTCTCCACTGTTCAACATAGTACTGGAAGTCCTAGCCTCAGAAATCAGACAACAAAAAGAAATAAGAAGCATACAAACTGGCCAAAGAGAAATCAAACTTTTGCTCTTCACAGATGACTGTAAATGATACTTTACATGGGAAACCTGAAAGACTTCACCAAAAAAACTGTTAGAACTGATACATGAATTCAGCAAAGTCACAGAATATAAAATCTGCACAGAAATTAGTTGCATTTATATACACCAATTATGAAGCAGCAGAAAGAGAAATCAAGGAATCAATCCCATTTATAATTGCCCCCTAAACTCTAAGATACCTAGGAATAAACCTAACCAAAGAAGTAAAAGATCTATGTGTTGAAAACTGTAGAAAAATTATGAAAGAAATTGAAGAAGATCTAAGAAATGGAAAAACATTCCATGCTCATGAATTGGAAGAACAAATATGATTAAAATGTCTATACTACCCAAAGCAATCTACACGTTGAATGCAGTCCCTCTCAAAATAACATCAGCATTCTTCACAGAGCTACAACAAACAATTCTAAAATTTGAATGGAAAGAGGAAAGACCCCGAATAGCCAAAATAATTTTGAAAAAGAAAACCAAAACTGGATGCATCACAATTCCAAACTTCAAAATGTATTGCCAAGCTTTACTCATCAAGACATTATTATACTGGCACAAAAACAGACACACAGGATCAATGAAACAGAATAGAGCACAGGAATGGCCAACTCTTCTTCGACAAAGCAGGGATGAATATGCATGGAAAGAAAGACGTTTTTTTCAGCAAATGTTGCTGGGAAGACTGGATAGCAACATGCAGAAGCATGAAACTGGACCATTTTATTACACCATATACAAAAATAAATTCAAAAGGGATGAAAGACCTAAATGTGAGACAGGAAATCATCAAAATCCTAGAGGAGACCAGGCAGCAACCTCTTTGACTTCAGCCATACAAGTTTCTTACTAGATATGTCTCTGGAGGCAAGGGAAATAAAAGCAAAAATGAACTATTGGGACCTCATCAAGATAAAAAGCTTCTGCACAGGAAAGGAAACAATCAACAAAACTAAAAGGCAACCTACAGAATGGGAGAAGATATTTGCAAATGACATTGGATAAAGGGTTAGTATCCAAAATCTATAAAGAACTTATCAAACTCAACACCCCAAACCAAATAATCCAGTAAAGAAACAGACAGAAGACATGAATAGATATTCTTCCAAATAAGATATCCAGATGGCTAATAGACACATGAAAAGATGCTTAACATCACTCATCAGAGAAATACGAATCAAAACCACAATGAGATACTATCTCACACCTGTCAGAATGGCTAACATTAACAACTCAGGCAACAACAGATGTTGGCAAGGATGTGGAGAAAGGGGAACACTTTTACACTGCTGGTAGGAATGTAAGCTGGTGCTGTCACTCTGGAAAACAGTATGGAAGTTCCTCAACAAATTGCAACAACATGAATGGAACTAGAGTGTATTATGCTAAGCAAAATAAGTCAGTCAGAGAAAGACCAATATCATATGATTTCACTCATGTGGAACTTAAGAAACAACAGATGAGAATAGGGGAAGGGAAGGAAAATAAGATAAAACACAGAGAAGGAGACAAACCTTCAGAGACTCTTGAATACAGAGAACAAACTGAGTGTTGCTGGAGGGGGGAGGTGGGTGGTCTAATGTGTGATGGGCATCAAGGAGAACACTTGTTGGGATGAGCACTGGGTGTTATATGCAAGGTATGAATCATTGGGTTCTACTCTTTGAAACCTATACTCCACTGTATGTTAACTAACTTGAATTTAAATAAATACTTTTTTTAAAAAAGCTTCACCTGATTAAGCTAGGCCCACCCAGATAATCTCCATTTTGGTTAATTTAGTCAACTAATCTGGGCCTTTTACTACCACTAATAAGGTTCCTTCAACCTTGCCATATAAGGAAACTGAATCATGGGTATAGCATAGGGGTGGAAATCCTGGGGCCATCTAAATATTTTGCATCCTATAGTCTATATTTCAGGTAGTTTAGGAAAAGAGCATATTGAGAGGAGAAGGTTAAAACCAGTAGAACTAGTAGGCATTTTTTCTGTCATACAGAAATTATATAGCACTGTTCAATATGCTTTTGTTTCTTTGTTCGTGACGTATAGGAAGTGCTGATTTCAAGTCTCCTTTTTCAGTGTGAAGTGTACTTGAAATGCTGCTCTTTTTCTGCCATCATTGCATCTCAGAGTTTGCCTTTGTTGATAATAATCCACATTTATAATTAAAAATAATAGTTACAACATATTGAACATCTGTGTATTAGTCATGTTAATGCTTTTTAATACTAGAGGTGTTTTTTAACTCTACAGATGTATCATTATTAATATTTTATGGATGAGGAAACCAAAGATCAAAAAGTGTGTTATTTTTTCAGCATCACAATGATTGTAGAACTAGAGGATTAATCTTATATGCCAACTTGACTTGGCCAAGGGTTGCCCTGCTAGCTGGTAAAACATTATTTGTGGGCGTGAGGGTGTTCCTAGAAAAGATTAGCATTTGATTAAATAGACTGAATAAAGAAGGCTCACCCTCCCCAGTGTGGTTTAGCATCATCCAATCCATTGGGGCCTGAATAAAACAAAAAGCAAAAGAAAGGGCAAATTTTCTCTCTTGTTGAGTTGGGACATCTTTTGCTGACCTTAGACATTGGAACTTTTGGTTCTCAGGCCTTCAGACTCTGAAACTTACACCTTCACCATCCACCCTCTTGGTTCTCAGACCTTTTGACTCAGACTGAATTAAACCACTGGTTTTCCTAGTTACTAGCTTGCAAATGGCAGACTATGGGAGTGTTGAGCCTCAATAATCACATGAGCCAATTCTTAAAATAAGTCTCCTCCTACATATATATCTATATGTCCTGTTGGTTCTGTTTCTCTGGAGAACCCTGACTAATACAGAGGACTTATGTGAATTGTGTCTAATTCTAAAGTTTGTGGTGGTTTCCTTTCATTTACTATATTGGAAAACCACATGGAGTAGGGAAAGTTGGCATAACCCATATGAAAATCTACTGAGCCCCAAATGACTAATGTATAGTCAAATCTCACTGACAGCAATTTGTCCTAGAGCCTTGGGATTTGGTATTAAAAGGATTTAAATCCATAACCAGAAATAAAACCTGATGCTAAAGATATGTGTGTTTCATTGCACCATTGATGTGGTAATAGATTATACTACTTCCAGAGATGTGGTGGAAGATTGATGGAAAAGGGTTAAAATACCTGTGTGCTTTATTGAAGTTTAATGTAATTTTCTCCATTTTTCCATGTGAACATAAAAAGCTCTAAATACTTCTAGAATATTCCCTAGGGTCAATCACTTTGTTAATGCACAGTGAAGTTTGAGAATGTCTTCTTTCTAAAGAAAGCTAAGATTACTAGTACTGGTGAGTTACAGCACCACCCTCACCCTCCTCTCTTTTATCTATATATTTATAAGAGGTGTAGTTAGGTGTATTAGACATTGCTCACATTAGGGAAAAAAGCTTTCTTGTGAGAATCACCTTTTGTAGAAATCAGCTCTCCCAGAAGGTTTGCACATACTCCTGGGTAAGAATTACTGAATGTATTCTGTGCAGTATTGCACAGAGGATTCACAGGCAGCATACCCATGGGTGCATGAAGATAGTTGTTACTAGAAGTAGAAAGTGAATACTTTCTAGGTCTTCTGTGGTGGTTTGCTGTTGCCAGGTATAACTGTTGACTTGGGTCAATAGTCCCTAACGCTCTATGACTAGCAAAGGATCGTCAGCTTTTCAATGTGAATTTAAAGGGCTGACACTTCATAAGCAGTTGATGGAAAATATTGATGTACAAAACTTGGTTAAGCACCTTGATTCGTTGTCAGACTCTAGTGAAAATGTATGGCAGATACCCCTTTTTATGATTCCCTTCCTTGTGCGTTCCTTCCTTAATTACAACTTGCCTAAGTCATCCTGGTACTTTTAGAGATATTGCATAAGTCTCTTTTATTTTAGAGACAAGGCATTGCATAAGACAGATAAACAGAAATTCGGTAAAAAGCTAATTCATCAAGACTCAGTGGGACATGAACTCCAGGATGGATGTGCCATTTATTATTTACACAAGATGGATTCTTTGACGTAACTATATCCTACCAAGAAAATGTTGCCTCTGGCTTGTAAAATCAGCTCATCAAAGTACAACTATTGTTAAGATTCCCTAAAGCAAGCTAATAAATATAACACTTTATTGGGAACACTAACAATTCCAGAAATAGAAGTAGTGACTAATTTTTAGAAGAATGTACTTTCAGTGACATTGTGACCCTAAAAGATGATGCTGCTATTCAGCTGACTTCATAGCATGATCCAGAGAAATATATGTCAGCCATAGAGCATTCTGTGTATTTGCCCCATTTACTCCTCACAACTCCATGATAAAGATACTTTTTTTCTCACATTGGCAAGGATGAAAATCAACCTGCTGCATGAATCCAGAAGTGTCTCCAGGGCAAGCACAGTGGACTATTAACCTTGTATTTCGGTATCTTACACTGGGCTGGTACATAGCATGTGCTCAGTAAATGCTGGATGATTTGTGTTCTTACACCTGGAAGGGCAAAGCTAGAATTCACCCCCAGTTCTGTCTAAACTCAAAGGTAAATCAAGTATTCCACGTGGGTATATACAAAAATATATATTTGCGTATAACAGTACATAAAAATATGTATTTTATACTCACACACACACACACACAGGTTTCAGCCCAGACCTTTCTTCTGTACCCTACATTAGTTTATTCAATTGTTTATTTAACATATCTACTTAGAAATCATATAAGTATCTCAAACTCAAAAAAGAAAAAAAACCACACACACACACACACACACACACACACCCTAAAGTAAGCACTAATATGACAGGAATACAACTCTCTTGCTCATGACTGTTTCCTCAGAGTTTAATATGCTTCCTGACATAAAATAGATTTTTAAGAGATTTGATTAATGGATGAGTGACTATACATGAGTTTTTTAAAAGTTCATAATCTTCCCCATGACTTGGACTTCCTGTCCAAGTCTTCTTTTCCTCCTGAATTTCTTACAAAATTAGTGGCACTACCTTCTCCCCAGTTGTTGGAGTCTAAAGTGTAGGAGTTAGTCACTATATCCCATCTCATTTACCCTGGTGACCCTTATGAAACGAGGTATAACTGATATCCCACAGTTCCCCATCCTTGAGAGCTTGACTTTCCACCTCTTTTCTATTCTAGCTCTTATTGCTGCCATTCATGTCTGTGCCTTTTTTTTCCTTTCGGGATGATTGGACTAGCCTCCTAAATGTTATCTGTACCTCCAGTTTTGAAATCCTTGAATGCAGCTTCCATTTTATGCTGTTAGCTTTCTGAAATACAAATATAATTATGTTACTTATCAGTTTAGAACCATTCATCGGTTTAACCTTATCTAGACAATTATGGCTAATACCTTGAAAGCCAAAAACAAAGACAATAGCAACAAAACACCCCACAATGGGTCCTATGATTATTCACATTTATTTTGGATTCTCTTCCTTTTTCCTTACAGCTTTTTCTAGAACCTTTCATTATCAATTTTTCTCTTTCCTGTAGATTTAACTTCTCCTTGACTGGAATCATCAACACTTAAATATTAAAAATAGTTTCTATGTTAAAAACGGAACCTAAAACCTCCTTGACCTACCATGACTGTTCTGCACACTTAATTTTAATTCCCTTCTGGAATCAATGGTCTGCCACCTGCTCATTCTGACTCTGCCAATCCTGACTTTCTCCATCACTCCACTGAAATTTCTCTCACCCATGTTGCCACAGAATTCCCTATTGCTAATTCCATGTTCAGAACTCATCTTCCTTGACTTCCATCTTCCAGCTAGCTCTCCACCACTTTTTTTTTCCCTTAAAAAGTCCCCTTCCTTTTGCTTCCATGACATAATACCCTCATAATTTTCCTTCCATCTTCCTGGTTGTTTTTATTTTCCATTGCAACCTTTTTCTTCCATACCTGGACGTTAAATGATAGAGTTTCTCAGAACATAGTCCTAAACTCTCTATTTACTTGCAGCTCCACTTGACATCTTGAAAGTAACCTCAAATATTTATTGAGCACTTATTATGTATTAGGCACAGTGCCAAGAAAAAAAAAGCAGCCCCTGACATCTAGGAACTAGTCTGACACTTATAGCTAGGCCATTTTATTCTCCTGTTGTATATAAATTATCTGACTAACATCAGACAAAGTCATTCTGAGACTGTGAGACAGAACAAGACCATTTCATAACTTTATCTAAAGCACAGACAAAAACAAGATCACTGTCCAAAATAGCAAACACTCGTCTCTGCTGGCTAATATGAATGGCTGCTGCTTCTTTAACAATAATAGCCTTAAGCTTTGCTCTAGTTGCCCTTCTCAAAGAATACAATTTACTGATTTGCCCTATCATAGAATTGCCCCATGTTCCGACAGCATCTAGTCTAGAGCAAACCCCTGTTTTCTTGGATTTTCCCCAATCACCCACCCAAAGCCAAAATCTTATAATAGGTCTTCTCTAATGCATCTTACAGAGACACCCACGTTACCAATTGATATTTTTCTTTTTTTGTGTAATGAGTAGCAAACCCAGCTTTTTCAACTACAAGTATGTTCCGAACGATCTTTGACTGGAAAGAATTGACAATGGTAAGTATTTTAAGTGGATCATTTTGTTAAACTCTTGTCACAACTCTACAAATTGTAATTGAAATTACAAATTGTAATTACTATTATCATTACCTTTCTTAATGTACATGTAAGCAGACTGAGGCTTAAAGTTGTTTTAAGAACAATTTACCTAGGATCACGTGATTAGGTTGTAGTGGAAAATTTGAACTCAGAAAATTTAACTCTAGAGCTAGAGTTGCTAAGATATACACTGCATTTCCCCAAGAAATAATATTGAAATTATTGAATAGATTGAGTATATGAATTAACTGACCCTATTACCACTTCCAACTTACATTCCCTAACTCTAAAATATAGAATTACTAGCTCCTTTATGTCTCAATGCTGCCATTTTTATTTACTTCTCTTTGTAGATTGCCTTAGAATGCTACCCCCTGACCTGTGTGTGCAAACATTTCCTCATCTTTTAAGCTTCAGCTAAATCCTGAATTCTGCTATAAAGTCAGGAAGAACTGATAACTTTCTCCATCCTTATAATCTGCACATTCTTCAGTTGTAGTTCAGAATACATTGATATCTGTCTCCTCATCTGGGCTGTGAACTACATAAATACAGTAATAATGCTTATTAATCTTTGTGTCCCCATGTCAGACACCTAACAGAAACTAAGTAAACATACGTTGAATACATTAATACAAAAATCTTGAAATAGTGTATTTCTGTCATTTTAAGTACCAGTAGTACTATCTGTATTTGCCTCTGGTTAATTTAAAAGAGATTCTCTAAAAGACTTTCCAGATGGAATGAGGAGGCCCTCTTTAATTGTGATTAGTTTAACAGTGTCCTAACTAACTCAGTTACTCAAGCCAGGCCACATCATTTATTTAGTGTGTACTAATGTAGAATCGTCCTAGACATGGTATGAATAAAATTATCAATTTCTTTCTTTTTTAAAGTTTATTCTTTATATTTTGTTGGAAATATGCTATGTGCTGATAGGTCTTTCTCCCGAAGAAGCTCATAGTCTAATAAGAGAAACAGACATGGAGATAAGAAGTTGCAGCACCCATACATGTATAGCAGATATAACAAGGCTTATACCATAAGAAAGTAAGAATAAAAAAATTTAAACCAAGGGGACCATGCATGATTGTTGAGGGGTTGCTGGGCATACCACACTAGAAAATTTCTTGGAGAGATGAGTTCTAATATAAGAAGTAGAATGTTCTATCCAGTCGTCTTAATATTATTATCACTATGGTTTAGAACAGCACTATCCAACAGAAATGGAATATGATCCACAAATGTGAGTCATCAAGTATTTTTAATTTTTCTAGTAGTCACATTTGAAAAAGTAAAAATAAATGGAATTAATTTTAATATATAGTTTATTTGATCTAGTGCATCAGAAGTATCATTTCAACATATAACCTTTTTAAAAATTATAAATGAGATGTTTTATATTCTTTATTTCAAACTAAATCTTTAAGATATGGTATGTATTTTAACTTACAGCATCTCTCAATCTGGATTAGTCACTTTTCAAGGGCTTAAAAGCCACATGTAGTTAGATAGCACAGCTGTAGAACACTGAAACTTTTCTTTAGGAAATTTAGTCACAGCTTTCTAATTATAGCAAAAATTGTCACCTGCCCAAGACACTAAGTCAGCAATGACAATAAACATTCTCTTACATTCAAGTATACAAGGTTGTATGGTTAAATTTCTTCTTTTTAATTTTTAAAGTATTTTTAAGTATTTCCCTTCCTGATAACAGTTTAGCAATGTGGTGATAGATTATAATGTAATCGATACATATTTGTAATCTATCAACTTGGCTTAAAGAACTGTATCTTGCTGTCAGATTTCAGTATCACAATCTTGTTACAATTGTAAATTTATCAAGTAGGTCTTTTGCCTACCAGAACTTTCACATTTTCCTAGAATCGTGTAATTCCAAAACACACGGACAGGGATATACAAATGGAAAGTATTAGATTTTCATTATATTCTTCTTCAGGGTGTAATAGCTCAGAATCACCTTATCTACTGATAGTAATAGACAAATTGGATCCAGGGCTCCCAGATGAAGTTTTTGATAATCAAAAGAAATCTATGCTCAGCTCTCAAATATTTAAAAGACCACTGAGGTCTCCTGAAAACTTATAATACCTTGATTCCAATTAAGAAGGTGATAGAAATAATAAAGTCCTCTTTAAAGACAACTCACCCCCTAATGATAGAGCTATAAAATGAAAATGTAACTCTATTACTCTCATGAACCTATATTTATAATGGACAAATTTCCAATCTATTGGAAGTTATGGGTATATCTTGAATGAATTTTAATTGAAGATCCTTTGACTCATGTAGATAATCTTCTTGATAAACAGAAGCAAAAATTATTCCATTTTTTGGTGAGTTTTTCTTATTTCTCATAACCATCTTCTGAAATACATTGCTAGGCTATACCTCTAAACTACCAAGAATAATGTCAGAAATAAATAGGAACTCTACAGGCCTTTTAATGCATCTCAGTATCCTATTATTTACACATATTTACCTAGAATATACATATATAATTAGTGTTGATATTCTGTTCTTACTGAAGAGCTCATCTTTTGATTTTTCCTCCTCATTATCTTTCTTCATTATCATTGGCCCATGCTCTCCAAGAATATAGTAGAAGATGACTCTTCATGGAGACAAAATGGGAACCCATGCACTTGTGAGAGCCACCAGAAATTTAAAGTGGTTCCATTTACTCCTGAATATAAATTGCCAACATTGAATAGACAATGTAAAATTGATTCACACCTTGATGACTTTTGATACATTCCATTTGTGAGACATCCTTCTATGTAATTCCCATTTTTATTTTCTTTTTATTCTCCTTGATTTTCCCCAAAACCAGCTCCAAATGTACTGTAGCACAGGTATTTAAAATCCTGAAAGGAAATCTTGGATAGAGAAAGTGGGAAAAGGGGTCCCGTCATAGGAGAACATGGGGGGGAATCCCCATGATTGTTTTCTTCTTCCCTTGCCACTGTACAATATCTACTTGGAACTGCACAAGAGGGAGGAGGTTAAAATTCTGATAGAATCCAGTCTTTTTGGCCAGAGGGCAAAAGGGCTCCTGAGAACTGAGAAGTATGGTAGAAAACCCTGGCAGGAGAAAGCTGGAGAAGGACATCTTTAATTTTCTATTTGAACTGGCACAAATACTGAAGTTATACAATGTATTTGTGAAGCTTAACCAAAGGAGTACAACAAAGGCTTTGAACTTGGATTTACATTATAAACCCCTATTCTTTGAATGTTTAAGTAATCACTACTTTTTCTGTAATTTTAAAAAAGATATGTCTGTAAGAGTGAAGTCTAATGAAGTAGATTTAAAGGCAAAAGCATTACTAGAGATATAAGTACTGTGCCATAAAGATTAAAAATTCCTAACTTGTCTGAATCTAATACAATGTGAAAGTGTATAAAGCAAAAATCAATAGAATTACAAGATGAAATAGACAAATTCATAATTATATGAGTGACTCTAACAAAGCTCTTTTAGTAACCTATAGAACAAACACACTTTTTATACTTGTATATTTTAGATATGTGTCTTACTTATCTATACAGTTATTTTTAATTCAGTCTGAGATTCTTTATCTCTTAATTGGAGACTTAGGATATTTATATTTAGCATATGTACCAGCATAGTTGAGTTTAGCTCTGTTATCTTAAGTATTTTCTTGTTTTTCCACATTCACCGGGTTTGTTTTTGGATTATTTAACTTCCTAAAGAAATATCCAAGTTTTCCTTATATTAGCTTGAAATTATACACATTCAATATTTTATTAGTGGCTTTTCTAGAATTATTGACTTATGAATTATTATTCACTAGAATAATAATATATTATTATTATTATATTATATATTATATATTATATTATATATTATATTATTATTAATAATATGAATTATTATTCACTCTAGTGAATTATTGACTTATGAAAATCTAATATTAATTGACACTTTTATCATCTGAAAGGACAATGTAAGGATTTTGGAATTTTGGAATGCCTTTACCATATTTCTCTGTCCTAACTTGTATGCTATTATTATAATTTAATTATATATATATATATATATATATATACACACACACACACACACACACACATATATATATGTACACACACATATAAACTTTACATATAATTATTATATATGTTATATATGCATAATTGCCTTTGCCTTAAACCATCAATATTACTTTAGATGGACTCATGTCTTTATTGTTTTTAAATTTTTAAAAAATATTTATTTACTTTTGAGAGAGATACAGGCAGAGCACAAGATGGGGAGGAGCAGAGAGAGAGATAGGGAGACACAGAATCTGAAACAGGCTCCAGGCTCTGAGCTGTCAGCACAGAGCCCCATGTGGGGCTTGAACCCACGAACTGTGAAATCATGACCTGAGCCAATGCCAGACACTTAACTGATTGAGCTACCCAGGTGCTCCTAGATTTACTCATGTCTTTATAGTTTTCGTGGTTTTCCTTGGGTCTCTCAGCTTCCACCTATAGTTATTATCCATTTGCCTAAAGAATATCAGATTATACTTCTTTTATTTCCTTTCATGGTCATTAGCTATCACAAGAAGCTTTACTACAATACACCTAGTTTCTCTTTTCATCCTATAACTTTCCTCATATCTGTGAAGTCTTTCATTAGTATTAGAAAGTTCTCAGCTATAACCTTTTCACCTATTGTTTCTTTCCTATTCTCACCTTCTTCTCTTGTTCTTGAATTCAGTAAGTTCTTTCCATTGTATCATCTATGTCATACATACTATGTTCTGTATTTCCACTCTTTTGTCACTTCTTTTTTTATTCTTTAAATTTTCTTCTAATCCATGCTCCAGTTTCCTAAGTGTTTTGTCAGCTTTGTCTTATCTGGTGTTAACCCATTTGTTGAGTTCTTATTTTGGTTATTGCATTTTTGTGTTTTATAGTTTCAGAATTCCCATTTCATTCTTATATATATTTTGAAGTAGCTAATGAGATTCTCAATCTTTTCTTTTTTTATATCACTGAACATAGTAAATATAGCTATTATAAATTTTATGCAAGATAACTCCAACTTTATATTCTATTTGGATGTGTTTCTATTGTTAGTGTTTTTGCTGGCTTTATTCATGTTGTCTCATGTGTCTCTTTGGTTGTTTTAACATGCTAGACCTTGTGTTTGCAGAACTGTCTGGATAAATAATTTAAAGTGTACCTTCCTATAGAGATGAGTTTTGTTTGTTTTTTTAGGCACCTGGTAGCACAGCCAGTATGAGGTTACCATAATCCAAATTTAGCAATTGAGATGATTCAGTTATCTTCTGTTCCTATAACGGTTTTTCTCTTTATAGTTTACCTATTTGCTTCTGGGTTGCCAGATAGTACCTCACTTGTGGGACTTGAACATCGATCTTCTTCTTCATAGTGCATGGAACTCATCAAAAGTCAGGCTCAGCCTTTTAGTCATTTAGGGACACTTTGAGGAATCAGCAAAGATATTGAGTAATCCCAAACTGATAATATTGTCTTAAGAAACTTACTTCTTACTTGAGAAGCTTTTGTCTTCCCTAGAACCTCGCCTTGTAATTCTTCAATATCTTGTTATTTTTTAACTTTCAAGTAGATTTTGTTTTCTCATGCTTTGGTTTTCATTTCTATTTGTCATTAATAGAAGGTTATACTGAAGTTTTTTATCCTCCACTTTTTACCTTTGTGCATTCTCCTTCTCTAAAGCTTAGATGTTAGTGATGAACTGATGCTGGGAAAATTATTTGAACCACCTATTTCCAAGTTGTGCAGTGATGGTTACTCCTCCCTATAGGATGTGGGGTATTTAGCACTGATTGTTTTGGCCTCTGGGTCTTTTCTGAAACTCTGAAGAAGAGTCTCATTTAATATCCTTTGCTGTAAATGTGTCACAATTGAACAATATTTTGTAAGGCTTCTTCTAAGAAATTTAGTGTAGTTTACAAAAATTATCTCATTATGTCTAATATGCTAATAGTTTTATTTTATGTATTAAGTGCAATCATCTCTTTCTTGAACTATTTTGTCACATTTTAATGATCTAGAAATTAGATAAGATGAAGAACCAAAATAAAATTTACACAACAATTAAGACATTGGGCTAAAACAGTTCTTTATTTTCCTTAGCTGGCTCTTCTTACCACTAGCAGTCTGTTTACTGAAAAGCTAAAATTCCTATTTTTAAAAACATTGATTCCTCTTTAATAGGAGATAGTGACTTGTGACTTTGGAATAGTTTATTGGGTTCAGTTCTTTCTGGCCAAATTATACTGTTTGGATTCTAGTTATTTTTTTCCCCACACATGCTTGATGTTGTTAATGGAACTTTGCAAGACTTTACCTTTTTAAACAACTTGCATTGCATCTTGAAGGAAGGTCGTGAAAGAGGCTAGTGGAAGACTCAAAGAAATCAACCAAATGTAGGGATTTCAGAGGATTTTTTGGAAGACCCCAACCTGTTTATTCAATTATTTGTTAAGTACTTATTGTGTGCTCATCATATCATAAGATAATGTCTCCTTCAGGTTACAGATAAAATAAACAAGTAAACAAGAAAAAGATCATCTAGTGATAAATTCTTTTCAGAGAAATAATATAACATTTTAGAAATTAATTGGCTATTTTAGATTGGGTGGTTAGTAAGAGGAAAACACTCTGATATGGTGTTTTTTTTTTAAATGTTTATTATTTGAGAAAGAGACAGGGAGCAAGCAGGGGAGGGGCAGAAAGAGAGGGAGGCACAGAATCGGAAGCAGGCTCTAGGCTCTGAGCTGTCAGCACAGAGTCTGAGGTGGGGCTCAAACCCACAGGCCGTGAGATCATGACCTGAGCCGAAGTCGGCTGCCTAACCGACTGAGCCACCCAGGCGCCCCATGATATGGTGTTTTTAAGGCAAGCTCTGAATGACAAGAAGGAGCCAGACATTACAGTTTATGGTTAAGAGCAATCTGGGTAGAAGAATCAACTTATGCAAAGGTCCTAAGATAGGAAACAGTCCAATGTGCTCAAGAAATTGTGAGATTGCCATAGAGATTGGAAAAAGATAGTAAAGAAAGATGAAGTATACAGGGAGTCTATCATATAGGGCTTTACAATTTAGTGTAAGAAGATTGGATTTTATTTTAAGTGTGCAGTAGGAAGCAAGTGGAAGATTTTAAGCACAGGAGTAGCATGATGTGATTTGAGTCCTAAAGTGGTAAATATCTGTTGTTTGGGGAATGGACTGTAAGGGACTGTGAGTTCAGTTATCAGGTGATGGTAGTTGTTCAGGTGAAATAGCTTGGCGTTGACAGTAAAGATAGAGAGAATTGAGTATGTAAACTATATTTGTTGATGGATGTGAGGTGGGCAAGGAGGTTGAATACCTTAAAGAGTGAAATCAAAGCCGCCTAGATTATTGATTAAAACAGTTGGGTGGATGTGGCTGCCATCTAACTTAAATGGGGATTCTGGAGGAAGGATCTAGTTTTTTGGAGAGCCAAATTCCAAAGAGCACTTTATTGGCCGTGAAAATGTTATCATGTTAAGATGCCTAAATGCCAGTTATGTGAAAACATTGTGAATGTAGTTATATAAATGAGTGTGGAGTTTTGGTGCAAGTTTGGGGGTTAAAATATGGATTAGGGAGTCATTGGCCTGTAGCCACTTAAAGCCAAGAAAGGGGATGAATGTATCTGGGAAAAATGAGCAGTTAAGAAGAGAAGGGAACTTAGGATAGAAACTTAAAAATGCTAAAAAATTTAGGGATTGAGCAGAGGAACAAAAATCACAAAGAATACTGAAAGGAAACAGTCAGTGAGTCTGGGGGGGAAAAAACCCAGCATAGATAACAAGGTGTCTTAGAAGCCAACACAGGTCATGACTGATAAACTCTAAAACATAACACAAGTTCATCAGAAGCACTTTTTGCTAGTTGTGTGCATGAAATGAAGGAGATAGGATACAGAATGAAATGTTTTGATTGCTCCCCTGGTTTTACTCCCAAAGAAGCAAAACTAAATGATCTAGCAATTCCACTTCTGGGTATATACTTGAAAGAATTGAATGCAGAGTCTTGTAGAGATATTCATACACCATGTTCATAGAAACACTATTCAGAATAACTAAAACGTGGAGGCATTGCAAGTTTCTATCGATAGACAAATGGATAAGCAAAATGTGACATACACATACAATGGGATATTATTCAGTTTTAAAAAGAGGGAAATTTTTACATATGTTGCAACATGGATGAGACTTGAGGACATTATGCTAAGTGAAATAAACCAATCACAAAAAGGCAAATACTGTATGACTCTCATAATTATATGAGGTATATAGAGAAGTCAAAATCATAGAGACAGTAGAATGACTGCCAGAGGTGAGGGTAGAGGAGAATGAGGAGTTGTTTAATGGGTACAAAGTTTTCTTTGTGCAGGATGATAAGAGTTCTGGAAATGGATGGTGGTGATGGTTACACAACAGTATGCATGTAGTATCACTGAACTGTAAAATTGATTGAGATAGTAAATGTTATGTCATTTATATTTAAAATAAAAAGATTGAGAAATAAGTAAATATAAAGAGAAAAAGTATTTACAGGCTATTGATAGTTATCTGGAACCTATCCAGAAGAATTCCATTCAGAAGGAAAACAGTGCCTGGTATATGATCACTCAATAAAATTTGTTGAATAAGTGAATATACACTTTCAAGGAGATAGAAATGATAAACTAAAGACCCTGGTTGGGTGCATACCATGTTTATGGTGACTAAAAGGTCTTTTATGAGCCTGGGGGGTTCTGTATATTGACTGGGTTTGTGAAACACTTGATTTGGAGACATGGTATTTATAGAGGAGATAGTCTAAAATGCATGAAACATTATTTTATGGCCTCCCTTTCCTTGAGTGTGTATTATAATCTGAGTGTGTTGGTGTAAAAGTAATAGAGCATTGAATAAAAACTAAAACTTTAGCTTTTTTCCTTTCTTGAAAGATGTTCAAAACAATGAAAATTATACTCACTGGAGTGGCTTAATATGAGAACTGTTTATCTTTAGGTCATATTCTTTGAATAACAAATAGAATATTAGAATAATATTAAAAAATAAGTTTAAATTATACAAGATGAGATTCAGCAACTTTTGTATTCTGAATAGACTGATGCACTCAAAATTTATAAATGTGGCAGTTGTTGGTCCTGATGTAGTCAAAATTATGTGTAGAATCTAAACTTTCAGATAATTGTTTTGAAGGTTTGCATTATGAATACAATTTATTAAAATATGAAAGAACTTTGAAATTATTCTATTTCAAGTATTTAAATTATGTCAAATGATTTATCTCAAGTAATGTAAGCAAACAAGGTAAGAGAGGCAAAAAACCAGACCTGAAAGCCACTAAATTAACGAATACCTGTATTGGTATAACATGGTCTAGAGAGGAGGTAGAAATAATTCTTTTATTCATAGCTATTATACAGTTTTTAAAATTTTTCTGATTATGTATCTATTTTAACCAATTTCTAACATGTTATACTGCATAGGAACACCTGAAATAATAGTACGGTAAATAAAATTCAAAATATGATTTGCAATGTATATTAGAGGAAGTTTTGAACAAGCTCTTGGTTATATCTTAAGATTTATAAATGGAACGCTTGAGAAGAAAACAAGCTGCCCAGCTTGGTAAGCGTGTGTCAAATATGTAGAACTTAGTGGTCCACAAAATACTCACAAAAGGGAATGGCCCATCCATGAAAAATGCTAGATAAATCTCATCAAATTCTAAGCCTGAACAGAATTTTGATAAAAGATTACAGCATTCCTGAGATCTGTAGTGTATATATGATATAAAAAATAAGACACACAAAGATCTTTAGAATTCACTGATTGTTTTTTTTTCTTCCTTTATGTAGATACTGTGATATATTTCTCTCCCATGTTGTTTTTTAATTAAAAAAAAACAACTACATTGCATTTGTAATCTTACTATATATAATAGGTTTTAAGGTGCTGTTTAAAATTAACATGGTTAAAACGTATTTTTCATCTGATGTTACAATCTTCATATCTGCCCTTTTCAATAACTATATACTATTTCAAAAAGCATCTAATACATCAACTGTATCATGATAAATGAATATTTAGGTTTATTTCACTATTATAAATATTGCTGAGATGAATGTCTTTATTTTTTTAATTTATTTTTTTGACGTTTATTTATTTTTGAGACAGAGAGACACAGAGCATGAATAGGGGAGGGGCAGAGAGAGAGGGAGACACAGAATCTGAAGCAGGCTCCAGGCTCTGAGCTGTCAGCACAGAGCCCGACGCGGGGCTTGAACTCACGGACCATGAGATCATGACCTGAGCCGAAGTCAGATGCTTAATCGACTGAGCCACCCAGGCACCCCGAGATGAATGTCTTTATACAGAGTATTCTATTTAAGGTTTTGTTAATGACATATTTCTAGAATTAGTATTATTTTACCTAAATGTTAAAATACACAGCCACACATATGACTCATTTGATAAGTGGGAATGTATCATTATTGTTTAAATTGACACGTATGGAGTCGCTAGTGAACATTAACATTTGCATCATGTTTATTTGCTAATTGTAATTCTTTTGTGTGTGTGAATCAGATCATAATTTATTAACATCTGCATCATGTTTATTTACTAATTCTAACTTTTTGTGAATCTGATCATAATTCTTTGTTGATTTAATTATGAGTTCTTGATTGTCTTAAAATTTATTTGGGTGATTTATATAATAAAAGCAGAAGTATGGCTATATTTGCTATAAAAATTGCACTAATATAATAGACCTTTTACTCCCTTTTTTTCAACTAAATCAAATAAGGAGAATATGTTTTATATTGTGAAATTTTTTACTTTTTTTCTTTGCAATTTCTTTGTTTCTAAGCCTAGCAAGACCCCTCTCTTACAGGCGTTTTATAAATATTGTATTCTATTTTTGTTGTTTTCTTATAGTTTAATAATCTACATATGTTTATAGCTATATAAGGTGATTAATTTGTGATTTAATTTGTTTTGGTATTTGAAGTAAGGTAAAATCCAAATACATTTCTTTCTTCAATGTTCCTAATCACTTATCTTCATATTTACTAAAAAAATCTCCCTACTCTACTGTTCCTTTTTCTTTTATTAAGGAAAAAGAGAAAGTCATAGGGCTTATAATTGGATTATTTTTATTTCATTGATCTGCCTATATATATGTTTATATAATTAATCCAAGCCACACTGTTTTAATTATAGTTTAATGAAGTATTTTAACATCTGGTGGATCTAGTCACCTAACATGGCCATTTGTCATAAAGTATCTTTAATTCTCTTGCCTCTTTGTTTTCTTAAATAAGAATTAAAGTCAATTTTAAGGTTTCAAAAGCCCCATTACTATTTTTATTGATAATACAATGAACTTCTATATTAATATGGGAAGAATTTGATATTTTCAGGAATTTGTTATTTACCTTTCCCATTATGGAGTACGTTGTATCTCTTTACACTATCAAATATGTCTTTCTATTTTAAATGTATACAAAATGTATATAATTTACTTTCTGTAAGTCACATACACATATACATACACACATGTTACTAAAATTAATCTAGTGTTGGCAGAGCATTGTAGAGTCTGATAGACCTTGTTTAGAGTGTCTTCTGTCACTTACTAGAATAATGACTTTTTTTTTTTGCCATTTGACTAGAAAAATAAATCTATTATTTTTTTCACTTGGCTCCTATAGACTTTCTGATTATGCAATAAAGTCATGTAAATAGTTATGTTTTTCTCTTCATCAAGATTTATAACTCTTATTTCTACTTGCAATAACTAGTCCTATTGGGACAATAATAATTAAAGGCAGTAATTAAAGACATTTCCAATTTTTATCCAAGTTTTTATAAGTTATCTCTAGTATTTCACTTCACGTTGAAATAGATATTTTTATGTTACTTAGGGTATATCATTTTATGCCTATATGTAGTATTGGTGGGATATGTAATCATTCATCAAATTTCTTTTTGTTTTGTTTTTCTTATTCAATGTATAAACATGCTGTGTTATGTAGCCTAATCTTAAGATTTGAAATCATAGAGTCCTGTGTCTTTCTCTGAAGCTTAGTTTCTGGGTAAGTAATGCTTTGGTCAGGGGAGCGGGAGTATATGGAATACAAGATCTGTCATAGTGTTGATGCAGTTGTGAGAGCTAACAAAGCACTCTCTGCATTAGAGGGGGTGTCTAATGCTATTGTAGGTTGGCAGGGCTGGGGTGGGGAACAAAAGCAGGATGTGAAGGAAGGGGAAGCAGTGACAAACTGGAACCTCTGAGTACAAGTGGAACCTACATGTGTGTCTCCTAACTCCCAACTTCGGTGATATGGGTGGCCCACAGGGGACGTTAGTGTCCTTTGTCACAAGGCGCACATGTGGCTGGCCAGGACTCAGAGAAGCCAAAGGATGAGATAGTTGCAGCTGCGGTGGGAGCTGGAGGAGCCACAGAGCGAAGCAGCAGGCTAGCAGCCCCTTGTGTCACCCCAGGGGCACCTGGTGTCCTGTACCCATCTCCAAGCCCAGGGACTGCTGCTTCACTTTGGTCTTCCAAGTGTCATGCGAGTTCCTCCTCTGGCCATGCCTAACCTGGAACGACAGGGCAGGGAATGCTGGTACATGTAGCCCCAGTTAGCTGCATCAAACCCATACAAAATACAACAATAATATAGTTCCAAAGAGTTTCCTTACCTATAAAATAAGACTAATAATATGCATGTAGCATGTTGTCATGAATATTAAAGATAAATCATGTAAAGTATAGATATCTGCTCATTTTGTGATGTTCATTATTATTATACACGATACCAATAGGTGTCCTCATATTGAGTGTATGTACCTTGATATCATTTACTTTTACTAATGAACCATATGCTTTGTGCTACCTTCCTTTATTTTTTATTTTTTTAAATGTTTTAAAAATGTTTATTTATTTTTGAGAGAGAGAGTGAGAGCTAGCGAGCCAGTGGGGGAGGGGCGGAGAGAGAGGGAGACACAGAATTTAAAGCAGGCTCCAGGATCTGTGTGCTACCTTCCTTTAAAATTTGCTTTCAAGGCCACCTGGGTGGCTCAGTTGGTTAAGTGTCCGACTCTTGATTTTGGCTCAGGTCATGATTTCACGGTTCGTGAGTTTTAGCCCTGCATCGGGCTCTGTGCTGACATTGCGTTGTCTGCTTGGGATTCTCTCTCTCTCTGTGTGTGTGTGTGTGTGTGTGTGTGTGTGTGTGTCTCACTCAAAATAAATCAATAAAATTTATTTTTAAAAATGTGCTTTCCTTATTGTCAACACACAGTAGCTGCATATTTCTTATGTAACTTCCCAACACTGGGCCATTCTTAAACCTCTTCCTCCCTCTGACATAATTGTATTTTCATTTTGGTAGAAAAAGAGTAGATACTGCAAGGCTATTACGTGGATAAAATTCAAACACTGCTATGGCTACTTTATAAATTGAAAATACACCTTAACTGTCATTTCATTACTTTGGCTTTGGAGTCATGACTGGTGTGTATCTTTTCGCATTTCGCAAGTAATCTGGAAGCGAATAACACTAGTCACAATTTGTAGATTATATGATGGAGTTTTTGCCTGGTAGGGAATAATAGTGAGTCACTCACTACAGGCCATAATCATAATAACGCAAATATTGGTGACTTCTTATATTCTCTCATATAACAGTGGTTAACACTTAAAAATATAATTTTCTTGGTCAACCAAGACTCTCAGTACTGATATCAGTTGATAGCTAACAGTGAAATTTCTTTCAATTTCCTTAAACATGTCTTAAAAACACAGATTTAGTTTAAAAAAGAAATGAAGTCTGGTCAGTGCTTCTTTAGTTTTTTCTTCTCTCCTGTTGATGGCATTTCTCTCTGTTTCTACTTTCTGCCTTCAGTATTACTTCTCTGTAATAATACCCTTCACATTTCATAATATCAAGTTATTATTTTGATTGTTGAGTTTAATTTGTTAATGTTAATCATTTTACAGAGTCATGTTAACTAATAATTAAAGAGGACAAGTAAAGTTTTATTGTTTGAATTTTGTAGGGGTAGGGACTTGGAAATCTTAAAGTCTGGCATCAAACAATAAAGTGTTGTTCACAGAACTTCTCAAAGTCACTGTGATTTTCATACAAAAAAAAAGGAAAAAGACAGTATTTTCAAGGGAGAAAATAATTCTCTTTGAGGGATTCAAAGGCTTATATTTAAGAGGCATGATGATTTTTACTAGGGGCAGATCTAGGCTTTGTGGGGCCTGAAACATGTACTACCAGGGTGGAAGATACTTTAAGGAAAGGAACACAAAATTATGAAGATAAAATTGTTAGGAATACAATGGTTGCCTTGGTTGGGGCCACTTAATTGATTGATCTTGAAACTTAATCTTTATTAACTTGACATAAAATCTGCCTCTGCTCTAGGGAAATATTGGATGACTTTTTCATTATAGCTAAATGTTTTGAAATAAAATTAAGAGCATTTTGGTAAAACTTCAACAGTTTGGATCTAATTTTGTATTGTAAAATAACCCACTTTTTTATTCTGAGAACTATACAAAATAATAGATAATGGCTTCATAGTTTATTTCTATTTTGAGTGTTGATAAACATTTCATGATAACAGGAGATAGCAAAAGGTACCCTTTTAAAATTTGTTCACAGTGTTGATTTGGTACCTACTGTGTGAGGAGCACTGAAATCATGGTAAAACACATCTATTGAGGCCTTTCTTCTCAACAATTTTATGCTAAGAACAACATAACTCCTGACTCATAAGGGCATTTTGGAAAGGGTAAATGAAGTGGTATGGTAGCACAAGGTTTACTTTAACAACTAAAAAAATGTGTCATAAGTATTAATGTCAACAACTGGAATTTTACCTCATTAGGCAATTTCTGGATCTAAGGCTCTGATTATTATTCTAAGCAGAAAAAATATGCTAATTATTCACTGAATGTAGAAGGAAAAAAGGTGTAAAATCTCCTGTTAGCCGTGTGACCATGTACTAATTGCATGTCATGTGTCAAAATAATGCAGCTCACTGTGCCTAAAGCAATTAGACACACAGAACTCCATTAATGAAGCACTGTCTGTCACGAAAAGTGTTTTCTGTGCTATAGTTGAAGATTAAAATATTAACTTCTCAAATATTTATGATAGTTACTGACAGCATTTCAAAATGTTGCTTTTAACAAAAGCTTTCTATTAAGAATTAGTTTTTAATTTGGATTTTATATTCAAAGAAGATATTAACATATGGGAGTAAGATGGGATTTCTTAGGTATCTGAAGAGAGTTTATTATAAAAGATAGATTACTTTTAGAAAACTTTACCATGTCTTTCACCCTTAGTTTTTTCCTCAGAATTCTGAGGGTATTACCAAAACATCTTTTTTCCTCATTTAAATATTCATTTGACAATGATGTGAAAATGTAGGTTTCACTTGTATTATTTTTCTGTTATTCAAATTAATCAGCTCTGAACTCACTGTAATAAGTCAGGTTCCAGTGGCCAAATATAATCTACATATTGTTGGGTAATTTGGGAAACATCCAGAAAGAATGCTGGTAACCTAAAAGATGATCAATTCTAGATTAACTAGTAACAATAGCAAACTGCTACTTCTATACTAAATCCATTTATTGAGTGACTACTATGTACCAAGTACTATGCTTGACATACAGTATTTTATTCAAGTCTACTTTTGAACTCCATATTTGTTCCTTTCCTCTTTGTAACCATCCGGTTTGGATCTAATTACCATTATGGCTAACTAGCTCTGCCTTGGTCTCAGTCTCAAATTTTAGTTTGAAAGTTTTTGGTCAAAACAATCATCTTCTTTAATTTTTTGTATGTTTTAGTTCTGTTTCTTTGCATTCTTCTTCTTTATCACTTTTTATGAATGAAAAGAAATTTTGTTCTCTCTTGGTCAGAAGATCTTGACCTTAGTCTAAGATCAGTTATTTTCAGAAATCTGCTTAGAGTCTTCTCAGAATGATATAATTTGCATATTAATTTAGGTAATAACCAATGGTTGTTTATTAAACTTTATCCATATTACATTAAATTGGCATATCCACTGATTTTTAAAAGTTCATTTTGGCATTTTCAGGGTGTCTTCTGGTTTTAGTAGAAGTCCTCTGGCTTTTAATCAGACCTTAGAAAATTTAGTACAAGACATCCTACCAGGAATTCGTGCTTCAAAATATTTGGCCTAGCTTAATAAATGCTGAAATTCAGCCCAATGTTAAATTATAAATCTTCACTCAGATGGCAGTAAATATTAATTTTTGTTTGTTTTCACATTCAAGGCTCAAGGATCACTCACAGTTTTTATGCTAAATTATATGTTTTTCTTTTCTCCTCTGATCACTCATATATATATATATATATATATATATATATATATATATATATATACACACACACATACACACACACACACATATATATATGAAGACAGCCTTGCTATCTAGAAATTTTCATTAGTAATGTAAACTGAGAGTAGTACATTTTATAGCCACATTAGTAATTTTTCTGATTGGGAGGAAAACTATGTGGAGTCTTAGCTGACAGAGTGCTTATTCATTAACACCCTGAGTGTGATAACCTCCACATACTCTACTGTGGGGTAGTGTTTTATTGAATATTAAGAAGTGACTGTTTTGTTGGAGGCTTACATAGAGTTTCTGAAATGACAGGTAAAAGTTCAATATTTATAACCAAGATATAGTTGGCTCATATCTGCACTTGAATTTGAAAGAGTTATTTCAAATCTTTAGCACATGGATATTGGATTTTAGGGGAGAAAAATTCTGCTGGTCTTCACATTCTGTGGATCATTGAATAGAAAACAGATGTTTCAAGCAGCTAAAACAGTACTTTGTTCAATTTTGAAAAACCTTTGCCCATATCGGAAGCTGTTCTCAGGGTGAAGATGAATATGTTAGAAGGATTAGATATCTTTGTGGATTTTAGTTATTTTCCCTTTGTTCAAATTATTGGTGATGGAAAAATTATTTATTGTTGAAAGTAAAAACATTATTTTATTTTTATTTTCCCTTCAGTTAACATTATTAGTATTTTAATTTTGATAAGTCCTGTTTTATTAAGTTAGTTTAGTTGAATACAGTAGCGTGCATGCCCCATAAATGCTTGGATTGTTTTTTTCTGTTTTGATTAACACTGACACTTGGTATTGTTTAATTCCTAGTACATAGAGTTGTATCTGGTACTAGTAGGTGTTTGATAATTATTTCCTAAACGAATGGACAAATGTTTTATATTCTTTCCTATCTTTATTCATTTTATTTTTATTATATTAATATGTTTCAGCACAAGGAGATTTATGTTATGCAAATGTTATTAATAAAGCATAATGATACAGTGAGCATTCATAAACATCACACTCAGCCCAAAAGATAGGAATTACTAATAATTTGTACCAACCTATATGTTTTTCCCTTGTCTTATGCCTATGATTCTTTCCTCAGAAACACCACTACCCTAAATTTTGTGTCTGTGCCTTTTATAATATGGGGTTCTCTATAAATATTGACTATTTATATTTGTTTATATTGAATATATTGTTTCATTTTACTCTTTTGGGTGTCTATAAAGTGGCACTATATGTTACCATCTTAGACTTATTTTTTTTACTCTTTATGCTTTCAAGATTTATTGTTACTGCTATTTGTTTATTTATTTATTTACTTACTTATGTGTATCTTCATTTGCTGCTGTATAACAACCAATTGTGTGACTATAGCTTGATGAAACATTTTTATTTTTACCAGTTGTTTACTCTTATGTAGAATGCTTTTATCAGCATTCATGTATATCTCTTGGTACATATGCATAAAATTTTGTCACAGGCATATACCTCAGAAATGGAATTTCTGGGTTGTAGGATATTCAGTGGAGTAGTGAGAAAGTGTCCAATTATTTTTTCACGGTGATTTGAACATTTAAATTAGCAGTTTGCCCTCCAAGTGGCAGTGTATGAAAATTCCCACTGCTCTATCTCTTCACCAATCATGTTTTAATGCATTCTCAATTTTTGTTAGCCTTGACATTTTTGTTGTTTTTCTTTTCTATTTTTGGTATTTATTGCTTTGGAATAGAGGAATTCTTGGAGACCACTTATGCTATTTGTGAGTCAGAGATGTCTCAAAGAGTATGACTTTTCAGACTTTAGTTGTGCAGTGAATAGGTGACTTAGTCAGCTTAAAGTTAGCCCTATTGCCAAATCTTGAATGCCCTTCATTCACTTGACAATTGAAAAGTTATTCAAGGGGTGCGTGGGTGGCTCAGTCGGTTAAGCTTCCGACTTCGCCTCAGGTCATGATCTCATGGTTTGTGAGTTTTAGCCCGATGTTGGGCTCTGTGCTGGCAGTTCAGAGCCTGGATCCTGCTTTGGATTCTGTGTCTCCCTCTCTCTCTGCCTCACTCTTGCTCTCTCCCTCACTCTCAAAGTTAAATGAACACTAAAAAAATGAAAAAAAAGAAAAGCTACTCCAAAGTTGCTAGATATAAGTTCAGTATACAAAAGTCAATTATAGTTTTATATAAAACAAAAACCCATTAGAAAAATGTTACTCTTGACTCAATGACATTTAAATTACTAAAAATATAAGCTATCTAAAAATAAGTCTAAAAAGGATGTGATAAAACTATTAGGGAGAAAACTATAACATTTAACATATAAAAATGGGGAGATATACTATGCTCATTAATAGAACACTCACTCTTCACAAAAATATCAATTCTTCCAAAACTGATCCATTAATTCAAAGCACTCTCATTTCCAATCAGAGTGTTCACTGGTCTAAATAACACTCATTCTAAAACTCATTTGGATACATAAAAGGCTAAGAATTGCCAAGGTATTTCAAAGAAGAAGCATCAGACAACAAGAAGTGCCCTATTAAATGTCACAGATTTATAGGAAAATTATGAATAAGGTGTAGCAGTTTTGGTGTCATGGAAAATAGACCAATGGAAGAAAAAACACAGTGCTGGGAGACATATACAAATAAAACAATACATGTATTCATGGACACAGGTTGTATTGAGATTAATAAAGAGATGAAAATATATTTATAATTGTTGCTGGGAAACATATTTTCCATATGGAAAAATTATTTGCTATCTCATGCCATGCATAAAAATCAATCCCAAATGACTCAAGATCTTAAATATTAAAGGAACATTTTTAAACTTGTAGAAGATAATCAAATATATTTACCTAACTATAGAAAATGGTATCTTAAGTGAGACAGAAAAAGTAAAAGCTATACAGAAAAATTAATAAATTTGATGGCATTAAAATTTAAAACCTTAAGTTCATGTCCAATACAAGTTTTAAACATGAACATAAATGCAAGGATTTTAAAAGCAACATTGATTATAATAAGAAAATGTAACCCCCCAAAAGAAACAGCCAAATGTCTTTCAAAAACAAAATAGTATATTAAACATGAAGCACTATACATAAGTTTAAGTGAACTAGTGTTGCATGTATCATGAATAACTCTCACAAATACAATGCTGATTGAAAATAAATAATGTAGAGAAGTATAATTTAAACTTAAAATTTTGCCAAGATAGGACAGCATAAAAATGGAAGAATAAGAATTTTCTATCTTCTCCTCCCCACCTACCTCAAAATATGTGAGCTTCTCAATCAGCAATACACAAGAGTGCCTTTGTGGAAGTCTGAGAGACCAGTGAAACAGTTCCAGCACACATCTGGGGCAAAAGAAAAATCTGAGATTGGAGCAGTTATACTTTACCTGTGCCATCCCTTCCCCAAGGCAGCACTGCTCAATGCCAAGAGAGACATTCTCAGCCTATGATTTATCCCCCTGGGGAAAATAAAAGTATGTAAAGGAGCTTTCAGCTTCCTCAGCTGCGTGGGATGCTGCCAAAGAGACCTACTTTTTTTTCTGGCACATCCAGAATACTGAGATATGATGTGCAACTAGCAGGCAGAGGGGGTGGCTGGGAGAATACCAACCTGGGCTCTTAGAGAACATGAAAGGAAGGTAGGATCTACCCCACTTAGCAGACTCTAACAGGAAGACCATCTATGAGCTTTAGGGGACATCTTACTATAGATACACCTAACTGGCCCATAGCCACCCCCATTACTCTGTGTATCTGACCTACACAACCCCCACTGGCAAAGACAATGACCTGCTCCCTGTGCACATCCCTGAAGGTGACAAGAATGAGTCTTTACAGATGGGTAATGAGCACTCACAGAAAGCAGGTCTAACTCTGCAGGATTTGGAGAAAGCACACAAACTTGAAAATTCAGTACCACATAGGAAGAGCAAATAGGAGACTGCTTTGTAGGATCAAGAGATGACATACAATTGTAAGAGCTTCCTCTCAAGGGGGAACAAGAAGTTTGGAGCAATGATATCCATTTCAAAAGTCTTAGAAAGCCTCAGAATTCCTAACTGGGCTTATGGAAGGTATTTCTCTCCCAAAGTTAGGGGAAGAGGTTGATTTTTTTCTTCAGATGCAATGCAATGCAATGCAGGCCTTTAGGGAACAAGGTAAACAAGGTAATGTGACACCACCAAAGGAACACAATAGTTTTTTCATTTTCTCTGAACCAACCTCAAAGAAATGGATATCTGCAACTTACCTGATAAAACAATTCAAAATAGTTGTTTTAAGGAAACTTTGTGAGCTTCAGGAAAACACAGAAAGACAATTCAGTGAGATGAGGAAAACAATACCTGAACAAAATGAGAAGTTTAACAGAAAAATAGAAATCATAAAAAGTACCAAATAGATACCCTGAAGTTGAAGAAAACAATGATTGAATTGAAAAATGCAGTAGAGAGCATCCAAAGCAGACCTGATCAAGCACAAGAAAGACTCTGTGAAGTACAAGACAAGTCACTTGAAATTATCAATGAAGAGTGAAGAAAGCCTATGGAGACTATGGGATATTATTAGAAGAAAGAATTTATGCATAATTGGAGTCCCAAAAGGAGAAGACAGAAAGGGGAAGAAAACTTACCTGAAGAAATAATGGTTGATAATTTTTCAAATCTAGGGGGGTGTTTGGACATCCACATTCAGGAAGCTCACAGGTCCCTAAACAATTTCAACCCAAAAAAAGATCTTCTCTAAGACACAATGTATAAAACTCTAAAATTTAAGACAAAAAGAGAATTTTTAAATCAGCAAGAGAAAAAATATTCCACACGTACCAGGGATCCCTCAAGCCTTATAGTAGATTTCTAAGCAGAAAACTTGCAGGCCAGGAGATAGCGGGATGATATATTCAAAATACTGAAAGGAAAAAAACTGCCAAAAAAGAACACTTCAGCTGGAAATGTTGTGCCACAGAAATGAAAATGAGATAAAGAGTTCATCACCCACTACAAGAAATGCTGAAAGGAGTTTTTCAAAGAGAAATGAAAGTATCCTAATTAATCACATAAAAACATGAAAATATAAAACACACTGATAAGGGTTAAGTATAAGTCAAATTTAGAATACTCTAATACTGAAATATCTTTGTGTGTTAATCACTTAATTCTGATATAAAGGTTAAAGGACAAAAGTATAAAAAACCCTGTAATTTCAATAATTCATTAATAAATGCACAACATAAAAAAGATGTAAATTATACATTAAAAACAAAATGTGGGGGTAGTAGAATAAAAGAATAGAGTTTTTGTGTGTGATTGAAGCTAATTTGTTATCAGTTTAAAATAGGCTATTATAAGTTGTTTTATATAAGTCTCATGGTGACACAAAGTAAAAACCTATAGTAGATACATAAAAGATAAAGAGAAGAGAATCAAAGCCTCTTACCATGAGAAACCATCAATTCGGATGCCTTGTATTTTTTTGTGTTGTCTGATTGTTGAGGCTAGGACTTCCAATACAATGTTGAATAACGGTGGCCAGAGTGGACATTCCTGTTCTCTTCCTGACCGTAGGGGGAAAGCTCTCAGTTTTTCCCCATTTGAGGATGATATTAGTAGTGAGTCTTTTATATATGACTTTAATGATCATGAAGTATGATATTTCTGTCCCTACTTTCTTGAGGGTTTTTTGTCAAGAAAGGATGCTGTGTTTTATCAAATGCTTTCTCTGCATCTATTAAGAGGATCATGTGGTTCTCGTCCTTTCTTTTATTGATGTGATGTATCACCTTGATTGTTTTGTGGATACTGAATTGAGCACTGGGTGTTATACACAGGGGATGAATCACTGGAATCTACTCCCGAAATTATTATTGCACTATATGCTAACCAACTTAGATGTAAATTAAAAAAAATCATCAATTCATAAAGGAAGATAGCAAGCAAGGGAGAAAGGAAAATTACAAAATAGCCAGAAAACAACTATTATAATATGGCATCAGTAAGACCTTGCTTATAAATAATTACTAAGATGCATTAAGTGTATTAATAAAATAGATTAAATCCCCCAATCAAAAGGCATAGAGTGGGTGAATGGATTTAAAAAAAAAAAAGGCCTAACTATATATTGCCTACTAAAGACTCATGTCAGCTCTAAGGACACACATAGGCTCATAATGAAGGTATGGAAAAAAGATATTCTGTGCAAATGGAAACCCAAAGGAAACAGGGGTAATTATACTTATATCAGACAAAATAGATTTTATGTCAAACCTATAACAAAAGAAAAAAAGTCATTATCTAATGTAAAGGGATCAATTCATTGAGAGGATATAACAGTTGTAAATAAATATGCACCCAGCGCCAGAGCATCTAAATACATTCTGTAAATATTACAGATCTGAAGGGAGAAATAGACAATACAATAATAGTGGGAAACCTCAATACCCCATTTTCAATAATGTATAGACCATCCTGAAAGAAAAACCAAGATGACAACATTGGACTTCAACTCTCCTTTAGAACAAATGGATCTAATAGGTGTGTGTGTGTGTGTGTGTGTGTGTGTGTGTGTGTGTGTGTGTATAACATTCCATTCAACAACAGTAGAATACACATTCCTTTCAAGTGTACACAGATTATTCTCGAGGATAAATCATATGTTAGGTCACAAAACAAGCTTTAGTAGGGGTCCCTGAGTGGCTCAGTTGGTTAAGCATCTGACTTTGTTTCAAGTCATGATCTCACGGTTCTTGAGTTCAAGTTCTGCTTTGGACTCTGTAATGACAGCTCAGAGCCTGGAGCCTGCTTCACATTCTTTGTCTCCCTCTCTCTCTCTGCCCCTCCTGCACTTGTGCGTGCTCTCGCTCTCTCTCTCTCTCTCTCGCTCTCTCTCTCTCTCAAAAATAAACATTTAAAAAAATTTTAAAAGCACACAAAACCTTAGTAAATTTCGGATTACAATCATATTGAGTATCTTTTCTGACCAAAATAATAGGAAACTAGAAATTAATTGTAAGACGAGAACTGGAAAATTTGGAAATAGTGGAAATTAACACACTCCTGAACAACCAATAGGTCAAAGAAGAAAGAAAAAAGGAAATCAAAAAATATCTTGAGACAGATTAAAATGGAAACAAAATATACCAAAACTTATTGAATGAAGTAAAAACATTTTTAAGAGGGAATCCTTAGTGATAAATACCTACATTAAGATCTCAAATAAACAACCCAAATTTAGACCTCAAGAAACTGGAAAAAGAAGAATAATCTAAGACCAAAGTTAGCAGAAGAAAGGAAATAACAAATATCAGAGCAGAAATAAATGAAATAGAGACCAGTAAAATAACAGAAAAGATCAATAAAATTTGTTTTTTAAAAGATAAAAAACCTTAGAAATTTTTAAATTAAGAAAAAAAGAAGACTGAAATAAAATCAGAAATGAAACAGGAGGCATTGCAACTGATTCCACAAAAATAACGTTCATAAAAGACTACTGTGAACAAATTGGATAACCTAAAAAATGGATAAATTCCTAGAAACATACAACATATGAAGACTGTATAATAAAAATAGATAATTTGAACAGACCAATAATAAGTAAGGTGATTGAATTAGTAATAAAAAATATCTCAAGAAACAACCAGGTACTTTCACTGGTTAACTCTACCAAAAACTTAAAGAATTATGTCAATTCTTCTCACATTCTTCCAAAAAAAAAAAAAATAGAAGGGAACACCCTCAAACTCATTTTAGAAGGCTAGCATCACTCTGATACAAAAGCCAGAGAAAGACACTACAGGAAAAGAAAACTACAGGTCAATATCACTGATGAATATACATACAAAAATACTCAACAAAATATAAGCAAACCAAATTTAGCAATTCATGAAGGGATTATATACTAGAAGTTGGTGGAAGGTGTAATTGATCCCTGGGATGCAAGGATAACTTAAAATCTTTTGTAAAAGTTTAAAAATATATGGTCATCTCAATAGATGGAGAAAAAACACCTGACAAAATACAATGTTGTTTTATGATTCAAAACTCTCAACTAATTGGGTATAGAAGAAATGTACCTCATGTAATAGAAGGTATGCATGTCAAGCCCACAGATAACATCATAGCCAATGGTGAAAGGTTGAAAATTTTTTGTCTCTGATCAGAAATAATACAAGAGTGTCCACTCTCACCACTTTTATTTGACATAATCTTGGAAGTCCTAGCCAGAGCAGTTAGGCAAGAATAAGACATAAAAGACATAGAAATTGGAAAGGAAGAAGTAAAATTACCTATTTGCAGATAATATGATCTTATACATAGAAAATCTTAAAGACTTCCCAAAAAAACTGTTCAAATTAGTAAAAACTTCAGTAAAGTTGCAGGATACAAAATCAACATTAAAAAATCAGTACATACACTAACAGTGCACTATCTGAACAATCCTATTTATAAGAGCATCAAAATAAGATACTTTGGAATGAATTTCACCAAGGAGGTGAAAGATCTCTATACTACACAGTATAAAACATTGATGAAATTGAGAACACACATAAATGGAAAGATACGCCATGTTTATGGATTGGAATAATTAATATTGTTAAATGTTCATATTACCCAAGGCATCTATCGGTTCAATGCAATCCCTATCAAAATACCAATAGCATTTTTCACAGGAACAGAAAAAGCAACCTTACAATTTCCATGGAATCACAGAAGACTCCAAATAGCCTAAATAATCCCAAGAAAGAGGAACAAAGCTGAAGGCATCATATTTCCTGATTTCATACTGTATTTCAATGTTATAGTAATCAAAACAGTATTATACTGGCATACAAATAGACACATAGACCAATAGAACAGAATGAAGAGCCCAGAAAGAAACTCATATATATAAGATCAACTAATATTTGACAAGGAAGCCAAAATACTCATTGGGGAAAAATGGATAGTCTCTTCAGTAAATGGTGCTGGGAAAACTGGATATTCACGTGCAAAAGAGTGAAATTAGACTCATATTTTATGTCACTCAAAAAAAAAAATAACTTGAGATAGATTGGAGACTTAAAACCTAAAAGTGTATACTCCTCCTAAAAATTAGCTTGAGATGGGTTGAAGTCTTCTGTATGACCTAAAAGTGTAAAACTCCTGGGAGAACATGGGGAAAAAGCTCCTTGACATTGGTGTAGCAGCAGGTTTTTTGGATATAACACCAAAAGCGCAAGCAACAAAAGCAAAAATAAACAAGTGGGACTACACCAAAGTAACATGATTCTGCACAGTAAGAAAAACAATCAATACAATGAAAAATCAACCTGGGGAATGGGATAAAATATTTGCAAACCATATATCAGATATGAAGTTATGTCTAAAATATATAAGGAACACATACACTTCAAAGAAAACTGTCTGATTAAAGAATGAACAGAGGACCTGAAAAGACATTTTTCCAAAGATATACAAGTGGCCAAGAATTACAAGAAAAGTTGCTCAACATCACTTAACATCAGGAGAATTCAAATCAAAACCACAATGAGATATCACCTTATACCTGGTAGAATTTCTATTATCAAAAAAATAAAACAAGTGTTGGGAAGGATGTGAAAAGGAAATCCTTTTGCACTGTTGGTGGAGATAGAAATTGGTGCAGCCACTATAGAAAACAGTGATTTTCCCTCAAAATATGTAAAATATAACTACCATATGGTTCAGCAATCTCATTTTTGAGTGTATCGTAAAGTAATTGCAATCAGTATCTTGCAGAGATCTGTGCACTGCCATGTTCATTGCAGAATTATTCACAATAGCTGAGACACAACCTAAGCATCCATCAACAGGTGAATTCATAAAGAAAATGTGAAATATTATATATATGAATAGTATTCAGCCATTAAAAAGAGAAACCTTGTTATTTGTGATCACATGGAGGGAACTTGAGGGCATTAATATAAATGTAATAAGTCTATCAAAAAAAAGACAAATCCTGTATGATCTCATACGTAGAATTTAAAAAAGCTGAAGTCATGGAAAAAGAGTGTAGAAGAGTGACTTCCAGGGGTTGACTGGTTTGAAGGAATTGGAGACATGTTGGTCAAAATATACAGACCTCTAGTGAAAATATGAGTAAGTGTTAGGTCTCTAATGCACATCATAGTGACTATAGTTAAGAATATTGTATTATTCATTTCAAAATTTCTAAGTGAAGTTAAATGTTATCACTACACAAAAAGGTAATTATATGAAGGGATGGGTATGTTAACTAGCCTTATTATCACTTCACAATAAACAGTGTATCAAATCCTCACATTGTGTACCTTAAACTCACATAATGTTATATGTCAATTATATATATCAAAAAAGTTGGAAAACATTTTAAAAATTGGGCAAAAAGTCATTTATGGATGCAAATATGAATGAATGTATAAAGATGTGCATGGAAATATTAACCAAATTTAACTTAGTGACTCCTCAGGAGGACAAGGGAGAGTAGAATGGGATAAAAAGGATTACATGGAGATATTCAAGCATATACATTTCTTAAGCTTGGTACATTTGTGCACATTCTAATGTTTGTTATGTCTTTTGGATATCTGATATACTTTGTAAAAAAATTGGCTCCTGATACTATTAATCTTCATTTTAAAACCTCTTAAAAATTAGCTGCCCATCAACATTGAATTGACCATCTACTCTATGTGTGGTACTGTACCCACCATTAGTAGGGCAGAAATAAAAACAATAGCACCCTGCTCTTGGGGATCTCGTAGTTCAGTGAAGAAGATCAGCATGTAAATAGTTATAGCATAAAAGACAAAGTGTTATATAAAAGGAACTAATGAACTGGCTCATTAAGTATGAGTACCAGTGGTAATCATTCTAGATACAAGGAACCATTTATATAAAGGTGAAGTCATGGGAAAAGTATTGTTTCAAAATTTTGGATTTTCTAAAGTCTATCCAAATGCAGACTCTATCTTAAGTAAGATGATACTGCTTTTCTCAGCTCTGACAAGCTGTTATTATTCTGCTGATTATCTCACTCCATAAAACTTTTGGTTTTTGTTTTCTAGACATTGTCACCCATTGCTGAGTTTGTTTTAATTATGGAATTTAGGTATATTCTTCTTAGTTTCCTACAGAAACAGTAATTAACTACTCTGGGAATAATAATTTTAAGTGGTTCACAAATGAACATATACTAAACAATGCTACTGTGCTGTAAATCTTATTCATGTATTTTATAATGCTGACATCTGGGAAATAATGAAACTGTTGTTTCTATATTGGAAAATTAAGTAGTTTGTAATTTAAGGAGAGAGAGAGAGAGAGAGAGAGAGAGAGAGAGAGAGAGAGGGAGGGAGGGAGAGGGAGTAAGGGAGAAGGAGCAGTTTAATTGGGTTTAGAGCTTGAATAACTGGCTTTCTTTAGTGTTGGATATACCAGGACAAAACGTAGCACAGTGGGATTGCTGCTCTGTTAGAGCTCAATCTGCTGGAAGAGCACCAAGAGATTGATGAATTTCCAGGGTAGGGGAATTGGGAAAAGTATCATGTAGGCGATTTGATTTGATTTGGGTCTTGACAACTGAAAGGACTTCAAGTGGACAGAAAGAACATTATAAATAAATGGAACAAGTCACGCACAACAATGACACAGTGACTGTTTAGAGATTAAAAATTAGATAATAGGGGCGCCTGGGTGGCGCAGTCGGTTAAGCGTCCGACTTCAGCCAGGTCACGATCTCGCGGTCCGTGAGTTTGAGCCCCGCGTCAGGCTCTGGGCTGATGGCTTGGAGCCTGGAGCCTGTTTCCGATTCTGTGTCTCCCTCTCTCTCTGCCCCTCCCCCGTTCATGCTCTGTCTCTCTCTGTCCCAAAAATAAAAATAAAAAACGTTGAAAAAAAAATTAAAAAAAAGAAAAGAAAAGAAAAGAAAAAATTAGATAATAGATAAAGAATTCTTGGATACTGATTTTAATTCTAATTATTTTATCAAGTAATAGCTCAACCAAGTGCCTACTGTGAACAAATCATCCTGCTTACGAGATTATATCCTCAAAGGATTTAGAAGTTTAAGGGATGAAATAAAGGTGTATAACAATAAATCTAAAATTAAAAGACAGTATATATTTGAAATTAAGAAGTACATTCAGGGGTGCCTGGGTGGCTCAGTCAATTAAGCGTCCGACTTCAGCCCAGGACATGATCTCACAGGTCATCGGTTTGATTCCCACATCGGGCTCTCTGCTGACAGGACAGAGCCTGGAGCCTACTTCAGATTCTCTCTTCCTCTCTCTCTGCCCCTCTCCTGCTCATGATCTTTCTGTTTCTCAAAAATAAATAAATGTTAAAAAAATTAAAAAGAAGTACATTCAGGCACCAGATATACAAAGAGAGGTGAATCTTGACCTTGGCACCAAATAAACACAGGAACCACTTTTCAGCAACACCCTTCCAAGAAGAACCCCAAGTTACCTTTACTTGCATATTCATTCTCCTGCACTCCGGGAAATATCTGCCATCATGTGAAGTATGTTTGGAATGCCGAATTATCATTCTCAGTACATGGTTATGGGAAAACAAATGTGTTTAGCAGAAAATAAGAGTTCTAGCAATACCTGCATATTGAATGGAATCTTCCAACATTAGCAAAAACCCAATCTTCTGAATGTCTTTCTTCTCACTTAAAGAAACTAAAATTGTGCATAATTTTCTTTTTCCAGATTCTAGGGTCCCCTACTGCTTTTTCAGCCTTTCTCAGGTTTTCCAAACTTTTTTGGAACCTACAGACTGTTCTACTACCACTGACACATTTTTTAAGCTATGTTTTGTTGAAATAATCTGCATCTAGACTCATGATCTCAGTAGAAAAGAAAGTGAGCTGTAATATTGTATTAACACCTTCTTTTTGTTTTCTTTCTTATATTGTATTTGAATCCATTTACTATAGGTTAGAAGAGTAAGTTCTAGTCACTGTAATTTGGAACCTTTCCCTCATATAGATTCCTTGGTCACTCTTCCTCCTCCTTCCTTCTTCCTTTACCCTCAACACACACACACACACACACACACACACACACACACACCCCTACCAGATTCCAAATAACCTTCTTGAAGTTTCTCTGTCAGCTCTACTTCTTCACATGTGTGTTACAAATGCATTGGGGCGCCTGGGTGGCGCAGTCGGTTAAGCGTCCGACTTCGGCCAGGTCACGATCTTGCGGTCCGTGAGTTCGATCCCCGCGTCAGGCTCTGGGCTGATGGCTCGGAGCCTGGAGCCTGTTTCCGATTCTGTGTCTCCCTCTCTCTCTGCCCCTCCCCCGTTCATGCTCTGTCTCTCTCTGTCCCAAAAATAAATAAAAAACGTTGAAAAAAAAAATTAAAAAAAAAAAAACAAAAAAACAAATGCATTGAAATAGGACTGACTGCATCATTTGCAGTGCCCAGTGGAAAATGAAAATGAGAAAACCCTTGTTTCACAAGCAAGAGAAGAAAAAGGCTTTTCCTTTCTGCTGTGGTCTCTCTGGACCTGTCATGTTGGGTTTTGGGGGGTTTTCTTTGGGGGGGCGGTGTTGGTGTGGTTTTGTTTTATTGCTAGATATGTTGTGCTTCCTCAGCCTCAGCTATACTCACAAGCAAATGCAGATTCTGTCCTAGGATGTGGGGTACATAGGGTATGCACCCAGGTCCCTGCCAGAGGTGAGGAAAAGAGGTAGTCTCTGGCCTGGAGGAGTTGGAGAGGTCGGGGAAGGGTTTGGACAGTTTGGTCTCAGGAGGTGGCCGGAGGCAGGATTTGCACCTGAACTGAGTGAGTCCCCAAGCTCTGAGTGTATTCTCTATTAGTCCATCAGACTTCACTTATGAAATACAAAAATAAAATTATTAATAAAGTTAAGATTATTAGTAATTTGATGGCAATGACTGTATAGCATTAAACTCCAAGATGAAGGAACTCTGTATACTTGCACTGGTCACAGGCCCATGCAATGAAGAGTGAGGCCCCATCATGGTTTAGTGTTGCCATGTTGTTATTTTTAAGTTTTTCTTGACAATTTCTGTAGACCCAAGAATATAAGACAGGAAGAAAAGAATTGTATGTACTTTGATGAGGTTGGGGGTAGGGTGGGAAGTACAGGCAGAGAAAGGAGGGTTCTTCCTCTAAGGAATAGAGTAGATGAAATAATGCTGCCAGAAATATAATAAACTCCTGGAGGTCTCCCTCAAACTCTTGGTATTTAATTCTTTTAATGAAATTTTATGTTGACTTTGGAAGTAATAACTACCCCTCATCAGGTTCCAAGATATCATTGAGCAATTTTATGTACTTTTTTTTTTCCTAAAAGAAATGTGCAACTTGAGCTTGTTAAAAATGCTGTATCTAATTAGGTTGAACCATATAAAATTGCTGATATTCAATCATTTCTGACCTACAAAAACAGCACTTTCATATGTTTCCACCTAATATTACCTGGACAAGTTTCCTTTCCTCTTTAATAAGTGTACACAAATATTATGTCTCACTTTTCATTTTCTTCAATACAATGTCCATTGCTAGATAATTTTGCAATATGGCATCGATTTTTAACAAAAATATTTTAGCATTTTCCTGAACACATTTGTGTTTCTATGACATATAAAGGTATGCCTTTTACTAATGTTAGAAAATTGATCTGAACTGATTAACTAAATAGTCCACCAAAGGCAGAAGAAACCGTGTTTGCCATGATGGAAACCAGAAGATACCATACTGCCTTAGTTCCTGGGAGAGTTCTTCCACCATGATACGATTGAGCATTGCTTTTTACATTTAGTCTTTTAAGAAACATGCAGATCTGTGGGGGTAAATCCATTTCTTTTTCTTGTCTTTATCTCTCTTTTTTTAGACTTTGTTGGTTTTATGGTTGAAAGTAAATGGGGATACATTTCCTTTAATCAACCATGTGTTTTCTTAGCTTGATGGCCTGCAGGAGGTATAAAGAAATATAAGATAGTCATTGATTCTTTTGATTAAAAAAATTATTATTTTACCTGATACTTAGGCTGGCTCAGTGACTGACATGGAGAAGTCACACAACAAAATTAAGTAATGAAGAAGAAGGGTACAGTGATAAACTATTAGAGCAACACGTTTCCAAACTTTCTATTTGTACAACTAAGTTTATTCATTTGATTCAATTTATGGTATATTTGGATTGCAAAAATTTCTTGTTCAGATATTTATGGAATAAGTGGACATTAGTTAGAAAATGCTTTACTTTGGAAAACGCAAATATTCTTTTTCAAATCAGTAACTCAAAAGCATAATAAAAGTGATAGAAGTTCATTCACATGTTATAGTCTAATGTCACAATCTTGACAACAGCAAAGAAAGTAATTAGAAAAATTTGCAACACTAATATTAAAATCAAACTTTCATGCAGTGCTTTCTTTTTGAAAGAAAATTATAAGATCAAAGAAAACCAAATATTTAAATTTCATTTTTTTCAAAAGTGGCTTGCCAAATTTACATTCTGGAAAAAAGTTATTATGAAACTACTGAAACCTAAATCTTCATAAAGTCACAATATAATTAATGTTGTGGCTTAGGAGCCTCACTGGTGAAATTTTACTCCAAATGTTAAGGAAGTTTGACCTGGACTGCCTCTCGCCTATATTATGGCATCAATTGTCAAACTTTCTTTTTTCTTTTTGAGCACCAAGTTGTCATTCCTGTATGTTGACTGCAGACTCTGCCTTAGTGTGGGTGCTATTAACATCTATCAGATTCAATTGTACATACTTGAACTAAGAAAAATTTATTTGACAATTCTAATGGCTGTAAAAAAAGCCATTACAGAGTCACAGAGAAAAGAGAGAAAAAAATGCCAGGCACGCCAAGGAACCAGAGAAGGAATTTTTCTCCTTTTCTCTTACTAACTCCTACCATTCTCCCTGTTTTTAGTCCCAACTGCATTTTTTTTCTTGTCCTTTTTTATGAAGTTAAATGCATGCTTCTCAACGCCTCTGCCTTTGTGTTTTGTTGAAAACATGCGTATACAATACGGGCACAAGGCCCTGGAGCCGTGGGCCACTGGGAACACATGGCAGTCGATGCAGTCTGACGCAGCTGAAGGAGCCAGCAAACAAGGGGGACAAGACTTTCCTTTCCACAGAACAGCAAAGAGCATGAAGGAAATCTCCTAATAGGTGGTATTTGTCAGGCCAGCAGAGCAGCACTGCCCTGTGTTCTATTCTGCCCAGAACCTTTCAAACAGCAAATAGGAGAATGATGCCATTGGCAAAGTGGAGTTATTTCCCAGTCTTTTCCATTATTTTCCAGAGCAGCTCCACCCAGCAAATCCCTTATAAACCTCAATGCTGTTTTTAGAGTAAATTCCCCTAGAAAAGGTAACCACAAAACTTTTATAAATTCAGCCAAACACCTGGCAGAGAATTTGGGCAAACTTAATTTTATGTTCCTTTAGATAAAACAAAAAGGTGGATAATTCTTATTGCCATTTGGTGAGTTGTTGCCAATCCCCCAATACATTAAGTATTCACTCATTTTTCCTTCTTCTCCTGCTTCCTGTTGTATTCACATTTTATAAAGCAGGAAAATGGGTGAAAATGCACATTATCCCAAAGGTTGCTTGTGGAGACATGGTGGAGACAGGGGCTGTCGAAGAACCATGCAGTTGATCACCAAATCAAACAACCTGTTTATGAAAGTAATCGTATACTCTCGACATCCATTTCGAATGCAGGAAAGATCTTCTCAGGGAGAAGAAATGCTCAAAAAAGAAAAAAGAAAGAGAAGAAACAGAGATTTTACTTTTAGCTCATCTTCAGATTTGCAAGGGACAATAAGCGAGATTCATTAGGCCATTTGTTTCTGTCATCTGCCATGATTCAAAATGAAATACTAAATGTTTCATGGACTCAGAAAAAGAGTAGAATTTGTCTTTGTGTTGGCTGTGCAAAGACGGTGTGGCTCACAGCCCCCATACAAGAGACCTGACGGATGAAAGGGGGAAGGGCGGTGCCATCTGAATGATGATGGGCTAATATCATCACCCTCTTGTCAGCTGTAATAGGCTTTTCCTCACAGAAATAATTCATAAAACCGCTACATTATATTCTATCCCTGACAGGCCCTATCTATCCTCCAACCCAGCAGGCTCACAACTAATAAGAAAATATGTGGTTCAGGAACCCTGAAAAATTAAACAGGTAGTTTATGAACAATTTGTTTCATGGGGATGTTTATTATGTTTATTAAATATTGAGCCTTTAATGTTTTCCCAGTGCAGATGATATCATAAAAATGCTGACTTAAGCCTCGGATGTATTCTTAGAAAATGACATTTTACACCACTAGTCGTACATAGTAAATAACTAAATTATAGCAGCTTATGTGTGTGTATAGAGACAGGATGTAGAAAATGTAATTTATAATGTATCTTTATGTACATGTGTATGTGAGATGCGTCCTTGTGTATCCTTGTGTGTCAGGTTCAAGCTTTCATTGTAGGCTGAGGTTTCAAAGTAAGTTAAGGAATACCATTATTTTAGTGCTTGTCTTAGGGAAGGTCAGCTGGAGGTTTGCTTTATTGCTTGTACTAAAGGGGAAACCTTGAGTTCAGTGTTGGAGGCATCAAGAGTACACATACTCTGGGCACTAGTAATAAACTTAATCAGGAGTGTTACTTTGTAAGTACAGTTTTTATAGAAATCGTTATCTGGGTTTTCTCTGGAGACCAATGTATGTGAGCCTACGAGGGTAAAATGGCTCCTGGTAATGTGATGTTCTTTATTTGAAAAGTACCAAATTAGACACAGAAACTGTTCTGCAGAGAGCCGACAGAGAAAGTACATGAAGCATGTTCTTCCCGTGCTCATACCTTGCACATTACTAGCTTTGCTGTCATAATATATTTAATCAGTGTGACAGTAAATGATCTTCTGCTGTAGACAAGCGAGTGGAAGATTATCTGCATCTTACAGGGTTAATGGCCCTTTCATAATAAACAATACCCATAGTATGAAAATAAGGCAATAACTCACGTACGTATTTCAGAAAGCACATGCCCAGGGTGATTTACAAAGGAAGTAGGATCAAACCTGTGGTTAAATGCTATAGCATTCCAGGCCACAGCTTTACTGATCTCAGAAGGACATCTTAATTTACTGTATATTCCCACAGAGAAACACACACACATAGGTGTTTTCTAATGAGCACATCCTCATAGGGTTTCACCGAGGGTATAGGTACATATAATGTGAAAATTCAGATGAAATAGAAAATAGCAGCATTAAGAGGTTAAATGCAGAATTTATTTGAAGGGTGGTTATTGGTGTATCAGTTTCATGCTAGGGGAGTGAATTCTTCAGGGGCCACTCATGGACCTTTATTTTCTAATACTTTTATAGATAATCCAAAATGATGGGATAGAGAGAAACTCACCCCAAGCTTGAAGATGACCCGGATAGCTAGCTTCCAAATTAAGGGTGACTTTTGCCAATTGGGAGGCGTGGTCAGACAGAAACAGAAGAGGATTCAGAAGGGGGAGGTCCCCTTGAGTAAGAAAGCTAAGCTTGCAAAGATGACATGGAGGGTGCCTAAACATCTGCAGGTGTGGCAGAAAGCTTTCATCGTGGGTAATAAGCCAGTTGATAGCAAAACAGAATGAGTATCTAAAACTCCAGCAAAATGCTGCAACTATTAAAATAGTCTAGCTTAGGGGATATAAAACTATCTTGTGTTCTGTCCTGGTTAGCTTCTGAGTTGTTTTTAACCTAGCTGCTGCAAATGAAGAGTGGTATGGAGCATCTGGACAGAAAGGTTAAGGGATTGAGAGGTGTAGATTGCATCACAGAATGGTGAGGCTGAACAGCAGTCTTTAGGTCTAAAGCATTCTCATCTAGAGACGAGAACAGTTTTCCTTCTGCCCCAGTAAACTGTTCTAGCAGGATGAATTGAGATTAAATGTTGTTTTGCTTTGTTCTGTTTTTTTGTTTTTTGGTGTTTTTTGTTTTTGTTTTTGTTTTTTGTTTTTTTGTAAATAAGGGGATCATTAGGTAGCAAAAGAGGTGTATGCTATCACTGAGACTTAAAAAATAGATTTGGAGGTGCCTGTGTGGCTTAGTTGGTTGAGTGTCTGACTTTAGCTCAGGTCATGATCTCACAGTTTGTGGGTTCAAGCCCCGTGTCTGGCTCTGTGCTGAAAGCTCAGAGCCTAGAGCCTGCTTTGGATTCTGTGTCTCCCTCTCTCTGCCCCTCTCAAAATAAATAAACATTAAAAAATTTTAAATGTTAAAATATAGATTTGATCTATATTTCTTAGGCACCCAACTTATCGTTAAGAGGAGGTTGGTTTTTAACCCTCATGTGGTTCCTTCCAGCTTTAAGAATCTATTAATCCATGCACGAACAAGTTTCTATCCCTGCACAGTTTCTGATATTTCCACTGAGAGTGTATATTAAAAATTATTGGGCCTATCTTGAGCTTCTTTTGAAGTTTAATTCTAAACAATATAAAAACTGTAACTCTCCTTTCCCAAATACCTTTTCTGAATGGTAGGTAATATTCTAATAAAGTTGAAATTGATGCATTTACGCTTGACCTCTTTGGATTATGATATCCTGGCATAGATTTACTGAGGTGAGGTTGCCACTGCTGGAGCTGATATCCACTGAAAGGCAGTGGTCAGTATTGGTGAGGGACGAAGAGGTAACACTTCCTGTGTTCCCAATGGCTGTCTCTACAGTCTGAATTTGTTCATGATGCCAAGAACCCTGAATACTTCTCTGCACACAAGACAGACAAAATGGACAGTAGTTTGTGGAGAGAAAAAAAATGTACTCTGGGTCATTAAAGAACCATGAACATCCTAAACAGCACAAGGCTGTGTTTGGTCTCTGGGGCTCATGTTGTGCTACCAATTTCAGACATCCCTCTTTTAGAGGAAGGCAGTTGGTGGCAATTAATTACCCCTGGATAGCACATACAGCTGCAGCCCGTGTATGGAAACAGAAGAGAAATTAGATTTAATTGGCCTTAGCACAATCAGGAATGTGGCATTTATTTAATTATGACTTGTTGGGAATGGAGCCTTGATTAGTGTTTTATTGCAATTTTAATATTAATAATATAATTAATAACACATAGAGCATATAAAAATGAAATAAGCCTCTTGGATGTTACATTAAGGTATTGCATGTTATTTTTAGAAACGCATGAAGTGTGTTCTTTTGACAATCAAAAAATTCTCAATTATATCAAAAATGAAGGGTTTCTTACCCTTGAGTGTCAGTCACATTGATTATTTCAAAGTTTTCCTTTATCAAGCCAGGTCCTGACGCATCCTCAGCAGAGCTCATATTAGTGGGTGAAATGATTCATTGGAACCCAATTTATTTTCTATTTTGGTCTACTTTTTTGGCTTTGAAGTTAAAATGTTTGTCATTAAGTGCCCTTGCATTTCTTACTTGGTAATAACTGGGATTTCGTAAAAGGAAAAAGAAAAATTAATTGGTGTTTGAACAAAAGTATAGAAAATAAAACATTCTAACTGTGTGGGGCTTTAAAAAATGTCCTAATTCTCAAATACTGCTTTAACTTTTATGGCAATATTTGCCTAGGAAAACAGTCATGTTAATAAAATAATTGTGCTCACACTCTGATTATTGACATAGTATTTTTCCAGGCTTGTGTATCTTAAATAAAACCTTCAAAAGTAAGCCTCTAGACTTCGTTAGAGACCCAAAGCCTATGGTTTTGTAGGATGAACATTTGCTCCTAATTCAAGGAAATATACTGCATTATGATCTGCACTTAAACAGTCACCCTGATGGGAATGTCCCCCAAATGCCACACAGACTAAACAAAATGAGCACTTCTGACTGCCATGCTGTATTAAAAAAATCTGTCTTCTATTCCGCACGTACCAGGCAATGTTTCTGCGCAGTTTCACACAAAAGCAGCAGGATTAGATGTGCTTTGCAGTTGCATCAAACATTGGTAAATGGAGGAAAAGCAACACCCCGTGGTCCTACAGATGTTTATAAACTGCAGCGGTTGTATGTTCTGGAGATTAAAGAGGCATTGTCTTGCCACACTTGCAATGGTCACAGTGACTTGCTTGCAGTGTAGGGATCACTGTTTATTCTTAATTCCTCTACCTCTGCCAGTGGGATGCTGAAATTATATACCCTAGAGTTAAGTGGAGAGAAGGGGTATCAGGCTCAGAGGGTAAGCAAGAAGGTAGAAAGATCAACCATAAATTCACAATGTCAGAGCTCAGAGAGTGGGTTACTTTACAGAAGACAGATTTTTCTTGAATATTTTCCTTGAATATTTTTTCTCTTCATATCAAAAAAAAAAAATAATGAAAACCACAGAGGATAATGGACATTTCTTCATATCATCAAACATTTAGAAAATCTCTGCTGGGTGTATATATCCCTGCTCAAGATACATATGATATCAAAAGCAAGATGGGTTTGCCCTTACAAATCATGAAAGAGGGGCACCTGGGCAGCTTAGCTGGTTGAACGTCTGACTCCTCGTATATGCGCAGGTCATAATCCCAGGGTCGTGGGATTGAGTCCTTGGTCGGGCTCTGCACTGAGCATGTAGTCTTATTGAGATTCTGTCCCTCTCCCCTGCTCGTTTTCTCTTTCTCAAATTACAAAAAAAAAAAAAAAAAAAAAACAATCATGAAAGAACCAGAGAATCAAAGTAATTGTGTGATTGCTCTATGTGAGGCACCCATTCCAGATGCAGCATTCAGGAAAAACCAATCCAGCCTGGAGTTAGGAAACCTAACCATCATTCGTATTGTTCTGTCAGGAATTGACTCTGTGACCTCGGGCTCATCGCTTCTCTCCAGCTCAGTTTCCCCATTGGCAAAGTAAGAAGTGAAACTCTGTAGATTATCTCTGAGCCCTCTTCATATCCTATATTGTATTATTTTTATCTATTGGAAAAAAGGGAAGTAATGGGCTTTAACAAAGAAAAGGAAAAATCCTACAATTCAGAACTGCTATTTTGTAAGGATACATCAAACATCTGGTTTGATCAACAGAACATGATCTCTTTGCCAAAAAAATCCCTATGAAAATCACTAAGTTAACTTAACAGGAAAGCAGGAAGTAGGGGGAAGCAATTGTTTCCTTTCTTTCTTCAGGAGCAAGGAGACATTTTGTAAATATGAGGGAAATCCAGCCACTGTCTTCCATACTGTGGTCCTCTGTAGAGTGAGCTCCACCTGGCTTTGGGGCTTCCTACATCCTGCCTTGTGGCCTAAGCTCTTCACACAAGGCTCTGTTAATGCTGAGGAAACACCTCAGCTGCCTGGAATCGACCTTTAAAAGTTAAACAAGAGAATGGGTCATGCAGAGTGGGTGAAATCATAACCTGAAATTATAGCCACGTTTATTATTTGACACCATGCATCGGAAATAAGTTAAATATTAACATGTACATGTACATTTATATGTTGTCTGTAGACAGAACCCCCACCTTCCTGCAAAGTTCACTCTTTTTGTTTGATTAGTTGTGGGGCTGTTTTCAAGATCTACCGGTTGGAAGTAGCCACATTTTGTGAAGTTAAATGAACTCGGGCCGGGAAACAGTCCATTATATGAGAAATTTTACATAAACATAAGAGGAACTGAATTACTTGTTGTTACTTTAAACCGATGACAAGTATCATTATCCAAAGTGTTGTTGGTTTTGTACAGGAGCTGTATGTGCTTCTAATGTACTTTCTTTACTTTTCTGTGGGGAAAAAAAGCCCTCAGACGCAATGTCTAATAGCAGCATGTACTTGTCTATCAACACAGAAGTCCACAATATGAAATCACCGCTGCAGCAGCTAGTGGAGACAGGCAGAAAACCATCCATATTTGATAGAACACCCAAACGTTTGGTGGCTAAGAAGCCATTTGCAAAGCAACAATTAAGGTCTGGGATTTTATTTCCTATTCCTCTGACCCCATCTTCTCATCACTCTTGTACAGAATATGTAATGACAATGAAGACTTCCAGTGAGAATAAGGCATCGGGGGTTCTTGTAGCAATTATACTCGAAACAAAAATATTACACACACACACACACACACACACACACACACACACACACTCAGGATGAAGAAAATAAAGGCAGATGAATGAGAGGTATCTGTTGGGTACAATTACAAAGCTGATGTATCCAATTTTTCATTATCAGTGTATAACTTGACATGTCCCTTCTAATGTAACTCATTGCATTTCCAGATAAGTTTTCAGAGGTGTGGAGAACAGAATGGCTGCCTGGAACTGGTATTTCCCTCACAGGGAAAGAAGGGTATAGATATGCATTATGCATGTGGTCATTTCAGCTTCTACCTAAAAATATTTTTCTCTTGTGTGGAAAAATGTAAAGATATATATAATTTTTAATTTCTTTAACATTGATTTGTTTTTGAAGGAAACAGAGAGGGAGGGAGGGAGGAAGGGCAGAGAGAGAGGGAGACACAGAATCTGAATCAGGATCCAAGCTCTTGAGCTGTCAGCACAGAGCCTGATGTGGTGCTCGAACTCACAACCCAGGAGATCATGACCTGAGCCAAAGTTAGACACTTAACCGGCTGAGCCACCCAGCCTGTAAGGATATGTTTCTAGGCTAAAAATTCTATATGTCAGGGGAGCTCTAAGTGTCTTAGGAAGGTACTGCTTTTGTTGGAGTTTGTTCAAGGATGTTACAGATAAATCTAGTCTCTTTTTGACATAATGTTGGGAAACTGAGGAATAGGGCAAGGGTTAGGAGGTTGAGAAAAGGAAGGAAATCCATATTTTTAGTTCAGGAGGAACTTGTATTCTTTAAAGGTAGTTGCTAGGTGTGTTTTTTTTCAGGCCACAAACTGATTTTGTAGATTTGTATTTGGGGGGGTGGGGACAGATGGAAAGGAGAAATGAATGACCTCTATACACACTTGCCTCTCGTGTACAAATGTGACATGCATATTCCAGCCTGTAACCTCCTTTATAAATAATAGATGTTGCATCTTAAGACTGATTTCCAGTATTCTACAGCAGGACTGAATTCAGAGCCTTTTCTTATTATATATTTTGTTTGTTTATTGGTTAATAACTTTGATTTAAGTTTTGAAAGCCAAAAGTAACACAGAGATTTGATTGGACTTGGGGGAAGTGTCAGTACTTCTGTGATGAAAAAGAAGGTGTGTTGTAACTGATACAGCTATTACAGGGGATCAAATTACCTGTCCCCTCTGGCCCCACATGTTTATCTTGCGGAGAGGTTTTCTCTGCTTCAGAATCCATTCCCTCTGTCGTATGATTTCCTTTCCCTTTGGTGAGCTATTTTAGCTTGTCTCCAGCTGCCCAACAAAACAGCATCACATCCCTGTTACTAGAGGGGTAAATAAAATCACCTTTAAAAAATGTTTTGGTGTCAATTTTTTATAATTTAGAAAGATTGAAAAAAAAAGTTGTCTGCACATCATACACTGCAAATACCTGGTAAACAGTGGGGCGCACAGACCCTAAGGAAGAAAAAACCAAATCAAACTTTTGCCTCAGGGAGGAATAAGCAAGACAGGATTTTATTATTTCCATGTGTCATTTTGAATATATTATTCTGAACAACACTTAGCACCTTCATGGTGCTAAATTAATTTAAAACGATAATGTTTTCCCTTCCTTTCTAAGTGATCTCTTCTGTGGGCGTTGTAGGATACAGGTGGTAGGCAGAAAACTTGCAGGTTTTGATCTTACATATGAAATAGTTCAAGTTCTTAAGTTTTTATCTACCCAATTTATTGGCGGGTAACACACCAGGAAAGTAGAATATGACTGTATTTCTCTAACGGTATTTTCACCAGTTTATAAAAAATTTTTATTTATAAAGCTGTGTTAACTTTTTAAAAGCATCTCACGTTTGTCTTTTAACCCTCCAGCTTCCTCAAGGGCTAGTTAGATGAGGTGATACATTCCATAATTTACAGTAGAGGAAAGTTACATGACTGATTCCAATTTGGAATGTTACCATCACAAGCTGAATGTGGTCTCTTGTCCCTCACAGTGAAACCAAAGTAGACAGAAATTGTACTGCAATAGAAAGCAATGATCCCACTTGAATCTATTTCAGAAATCTTTAGGTCCTAGGAAACCAGGACCGTTGGTTCCAGATGGGCTAGAAAGGTATTCCAGGGAGACACATAAAGGAACTTGGCTCCTGAAGAGATCGCTTGTAATAAAATGTCAGCTTATAATTGCCTGTCTATTCTTTGTTCTTAGTTGTTGCTGCTGTTGGTGCCATGATGGTTGTTGTTTCAGATAAGGATTCTGTGCTTCATAAAAAATATATATGACTCCTCAGAGCTAGACCCAGATGAAATAGTATTCTCACTTCTCATTTTCTTTGCATTTGGAGGCCTCTTCCTTCTATTGCTGTATGCTTGCTTCTCTTTCTCCCCGTCAAAACTGACTTCCAGGAGGTAAATTGGTAGCGTTCTCTAACACGTGTTTTTTTTCATTCTCTGATATTCCAAGAATTTAGGTTACGTTTCACATACACACACACAAACTTGGATAGATTTTTTTTGTCCATCTCAACAGTGTAAACAAAGGAAGAGACCCTCACTTGCAATCCTGAGCATGGGGATGTAAGTTGAAAAGTACACTTGAATGATAAAGAGATGTTTAAAATAGAATGAAAATTTTAGGAGCGAATTGAAAGAAAAATACTAGTTATGGCTATTGTAGGCAAGGTATGGACATGGAGACAGAGAGAAAGGGGAGGAAGAGAGAAGGAGAGGTACAGAGAGTCAGAGAAGGAAAAAAGGAAGAAAAGGAAAGCAGAAGGGAGAGAGGAAAGGAGAGGATGGAAGGAAAGAAGACAGAAATGGGAAGGGAAGGAGAAAGAAAGGAAAGGAGGAAGGAAGGAAAAGAAATAAGCAATTTGACAAAGAACAGGGGCAGAAAGTAGAAAATACATGTGCATTTTAAGAAAACAGTAGAAACAAGAAGTTCCAGATGGGAATTTGTTTTTAGAGACTTTGAAGTTAAGTTTAAAATATGAATATGGTAATAGTATTAAAATGATAAAGTAGTATGGGTGGATTTTTCTTTTTAAGTCTGGTGAAGATGTGTGTAGCTAGGCGACTGTGGGTAGTCCTCTCAGTTACCTTTTAAAATAAAAAATAAATAATTTGAAACTAATTACATCCTGAGCTTTGGCTTCATGTCTTAAATTGTTCAAATGGGAAATCTTGATCAAGAGCAGTTTGAAAATTTAGCCCCAAGTGCTTTGATTACTCTCATAATCAACCTTAAAGATAAATTTCCTATGAATTATTAATTTATACATTAAAAAATATGATCCTTTGGATTTGATTATTTTTAAATTTGGGTGGCAAACCATTAATGAGTCATGAAATCAATTTGGATAGTAGTAATCGGTACTTTTAAAAAATAAAATAGAATAGATAGGAATTTATTAACTTGGCTTAGAATTGAAGTGTAAAATTGAAGGGCACCTGGGTGGTTCAGTCAGTTAAGTGTCCAACTCTTGGTTTCAGCTCAGATCATGATCTCACGGTTATGAGATCAAGCCCCACATCAGGCTCTGCCGTGACAGCATGGAGCCTGCTTGGGACCCTCTCTCTCCCTCTCTCTCCCCCTTGTCCACTCATGCTTACTCTCTCTCAAAATAAATAAATGAAAAGTAAAAATGAAATGTAAAACTGAATGCAGCGTGTATAGGAAGAATATTGCTTTCTGAAGCTTTTGTTTCAGTTGTGTGGTGTGTGTGTGTGTATACATAGGTGTATTTGATCAAAAAGTAAAATGCTTTTCTCATTGCAAGTGATAATCAAAATGTTTGAAAAATACTGATCTCACCATAAAAGTCACCAGAGTATGTATGTGACAAATTCCTTGGGATATTTTAACAGTCTCTTTATTTCTGTTGGGAGGATGGTTTATTTCAAAATGTGTCCATTTTGTTTTTTAGCTCATGGTATTTCCAGAGTTCCTTTTTCATTCAAAGATATCACTTGATTAATGAATATATGTAAAAAGCGCTTTAGTTCAATATCATATGTCACTAGGGAGCTGCAAATTAAAACAATGAGATGTTACTACACATCTACTAGAACAGTCAAAATCCAAATCTCTGACAACACTAAATGCTGGTCAGGATGTGGAGCAACAGGAACTCTCATTCATTGCCGGTAGGAATGCAAAATGGTAAACCATTTTGGAAGACACTTTCTTATAACGTTGATAATACTTATAATACTGATAACACTTATAATACCATACAATCCAGCAATCGTGCTCCTTGGGATTGACTCAAATGAATTGAAAGAATGTCCATAAAAAAGTCTACACATGGATATTGATAGAAGCTTTATTTATAATTGCCCAAACTTGGAGGTAAATGAGATGTCCTTCAGTAGGTGAATGAATAAACTGTGGTACATCCAGACAATGGAATATTATTCCGGGCTGAAAAGAAATGAGCTGTCAAGCCATGAAAAGACAAGGAGGAAACTTAAATGCATATCACAAAGAGAATATGCAAGTGAAAGGAACCAACAAGTAAAGGCTACATATTGTGTGATTTCAACTCTCTGACCTTTCAGAAAAGGCAAAACTATGGAGACAGTAAAAAGATCAGTAGTTGCCAGCGGATAGTGGGTGAGGCATTAATAGGCAGAGCCCAGAGGGTTTTTCAGGCAGTGAAACTATTCTTGAAAATACTGCAATGGTGGATACATGTCATTATACATTTTTAAAAGCCCATAGGATGTACAACACTAAGAATAAACCCTCATGTAAACTGTGGACCTTGGGTGACAATGACATGTCAATGTAGGAACATAGATTGTATCAAATGGACCCTTGTGGTGCAGGATGTTGTCAGGGAGACTCTACATGGGCGGGGGCAGGAGATCTACGGCAACTCTGCACTCTCTGTTCAGTTTTGCTGTGAACTTAAAAATACCCTAAAAATAAAGTTTATTAATTAAAAAAAGGGATATGCAGTAAAGTATTGATCTGCATTGCCACGTTGCCCTCCAATAAATTATACCAATTTATTCTTCCCTTAACGTTGTATGGGAGTGTTAGTTTCCCCACACTTACACCAATTCTGTGTACTGTTAATTTTGCTATATATATTTACAATTCCAATATGAGAAAACAGTATCTCATTACCGTTTTAATTTGCATATCTTTAATTTATGGTGAAAGCTAAAGCATCCTTTCCTATGTTTATGAGCTATTTATACTTCTTTTTATAACTGCCTATTCATGTTCTTTGAGAATTCTGTGGTTTTTAAAGTGAATGATAATTCAGACAAAATCTTAAAAAATATTTTTTAAAGGTGCTTTAGGTTCTTTAGGAAGAAATCTTAATGCAAGTTTGAAATAGAAGAAGCAAGGAGCACCATGTGATGTAAAATGACAGAGACAACACCAGAACAATTGCTATTCACAGCTGGCCTTTTCCCAACGCACCCTGGAGACCTCCAGTCCCTTTCCAGGCTCTGGTGGCTGTGGATTACATAGCAACACAACCTTTGTATTCAGAACCTTTGCATTCTTAAGAGGCTGGAAATCTTTCTCTTTTGCTTCTTTTACTCCTACGGAGGTAAAATGAAATAGAACAAGTGGGAGGAGGTGGTAAGGAAGAAATGGGCAATAAACACACTTTTTAGCAGAGGAGTCAGCAGCTGGAGATGGCGCAGAAGAGAAGTAAACACGGAAAATGGGAGCAGTTGCAATCCTGCAGGGAAGCTGGCTTAGACTCCTCCATGGTGGAAAGCGCTAGCCCAAATGCCAACACTGCTGTGGGATTTGTAGCATCTTCTCTAGATAATTGTAGCGAGTTCAGACAAATCTATTTGCAGCCTGTGTAACTGAGAGTGAGCGGCAGGGAATTGTCTTGGTTTTCAGGCACCAATCCCTTAACCAAGTTACCCGCTATGCAGAGACAGGATACATCTGTTAGTCTGGTTGAGGAGAGAATATCGCCTCAAATGCATCCCCACTCTGCACTGCTGGCCCCAGACTCTCAATCCTCTAGCCAAAGCATTGTTGGGGGCCAGGAAGAAGCTCTTCAGATTTAGCCAAATCAGTAGTTAAGAAAGCAATGAAAGAAACACTGACTTCACCTGCCAAGTAAGACACCTTCTATGTGGTCTTACTTGAGTCACCTGAGCAAAGAAGTTATTTTATTAGTGTTCTTTTTTTAGAGCCGTTTCTGATTATGCCTATTTACATTGATCCAACATTACTGGAATGTTTGGGCTGGGATGCAGACTATAATATTGCAGATGGACACAAATGCTTTCTACCCCTATGTTTATAAAGGATTCAGGCTCTGCTAGGGCTTTGAACTCTGTCAGGATTGGCAATCATAGAAAACCTGGTTCTCCCTCCCCCACACCTGTTTAGTTACACTGAAATTAGTTTTCCTGCCTCCAGATAAAATGTCAGTAGAATTCGGTCTCCTGGTGCATTATTTTCATATAGAAGTCTTAAATAAGTAGATAATTCCAAATGGAGGTGAACCCCAAATTATGTTTTCATCATTAGCCCTACAATAATTTCAGAATGTGTCCGTACTCCCCCACGGTAGCTCTTGTCTGTAATCCCTCCATCATTGCATTTGCATGCTTTTATTATGTAGTCTACCTTCGTGAGGGCAATGTGTCAGGAAGCATCCCGTCTGTAAGTGACTAGAGTTAAAATCATCCTCAACAAATCGGCAGTGCGATCGGCTCAGAGCCGTGCTAATAATGCCATCCTGTCAGCTTCCACGCTTTTGATAAACACTGCTTCCCAGCGAAGGATGTGGGGAAGTTATGTAATCATTTGGAAATATGTCAACATAGCCGTGGGATTGGGGCAATTAAGCCTGTTCTTCCTTACGTAAATGTAGAATGGGGTCAGAAAAGTGGGTATTATACCCAATTTAGTGACGGTGTCTGGAGCCAATTCGTTTGTTTAATATCTCCTCGTTTGTGTACACTGGAATTTCTCCAGGGAGGGGTTGTGGAAGGTGGGGAGAGGGAAAGGGGGAGATTGAACAGTTCAACAGGAAAAAAATGAAATAGAAAAAACTTTGTGTGTGTGTGTGCGTGTGTGTGTGTGCGTGTGTATGTGTGTGTGTGTTTTGGGGCAAGGTTGATTTGATTTCCTTTCTGTTCACCTTCCCTTAAGTTCAAAATAGCCCAGCCCTCCTTTGTTGTCCTCCTGGACAAACATCCTGCTGAGCTCCTGGGCTTCCTCTGCAGGTAGTGGACACCTCCTTCAGGAGGGGGTGCTGTCACTGACATGTGCAGCAAGCCACAGATGCGTCGCTTGGCTAGAGTTCTGACATTTGTCCGTGATGAGCAGTGACAAGGTTTCTGTCTCTTTTAGTGCCAAATCTCAGATAGTGCAGGAGACTCCCAGTGTGCCTACCCAACTTGGTACAGATTTCATAATAATGCCTCTCTCCTCCCTAATCCCCTACTGTCACAATGTTCTGTCTTGTCTGTTTACTTTGGCTTAAGTTTTCAAAGTACCCCTTTTTCTGGTCATTCTTTACATGCACATCTCGGGTACATCACTTCTTTGAAAGCAAGGACAGTCAGGTTCTCATTTCCATTTCTTGTCAGGTCAGTGACTCAAAGCCAGACAAATTTGGGCAGATTGGCAGCTTATAAGAAATGACGGTACACTTGGCTTGACACTGTGCCTTGCCATTGACCACAAAGAGATTGGAATCCAACCCTACCAGACCCATTGCTGGAGTTCTGTCCAGTGTGGCAAATGCATCATTGTGTTTGTGGTCTAGGAAATCTATTTTAGCTTCTTGTGGTGGGGTCTTGGCCTGTAGTTTGAGGACTGTGCCTGGCTGGGCCCAGATTTCTCCTGCTTTCTCTACCCAATGAAGCTGCTTCTGTGGTGGGTAATTGGAGAATAGGTGGGTTTCTAGGAATGCACATGGTGTTTGGTCTTGCATCCTAGTGGTTGTGGTTGCTCTTGTTTCTGATGCCAAGTGCCAGCCCTTGAAGCAGGCTGTCAGAGAGCTGGCTTGAGAGACTATGACTTTACACCTGCTCTGGAAGACCTATAGTTTGGAGATGGAGAATGGGGGGGGGGGGGAGTGGGAGGGGGTGAGGGGTAAGAAGAGTGCAGCATTGACCAAACATGGAAGTTTGGAGGGGGAGGATACACAGCACTGCTCTTCAGATGTTCCCTTTCCTTCCTCCCATATCGCCTTTTGTCCTCTGCACACACTCTTTTTCTCCAAACGTTTGTTTCTGATCTCACCTGGAATCGGCTCTTGACCTGTCTCTCTATTGTCAACAACCAGGCTAATGTCTGCCAGGTGTTCCCACTGTAAGACTGAGAATAACATGATGGGTAAGGGCAAACAGTGAGGGGCCCTTGAGTCAAAAGTGGGGTTTAATGAAACCACAATCCACCTTTAAGCAAAGAGAAGAGGAAAGTGGTGAGAGGCCTCGGTACCAGTGTCCACAGCACATCAGCACCTTTTGAGTGTGACACTTACTGAAACCAATAATGACGATGTCAAGAAAGACTGTTTTCTCTCCAGATGTCATGCCTTGCTGAGGTTGGAAAAACTGCACTCAGCATGCCAGCAACTATGTAAAAACACCCAGCCACAGTTCCCTGCATGCAACAGGGGAATAAACTAAGAGCCATTCTCTGCAAACTCTGTTCTTGTAATTGTAGAGTTCAGTGTGTAAGCAAGACACTTTCTTCATGGGGAGGACAGTAATCTTCATCAGAGAGTGACAGAGGCAAAAAGAAAATTTGAAGACATTTGTTTCAAGAAACAAGTGAGTCCCAATTTAGTAGTTTTGTGGAATCATGAGAAAAGAGGATATTAGGCCATGGGTGACAAATTCCAAAGCAGAGTGCAACAGAATAAATTTGTTTGATGGCACTGGTGGACTAGGATCTCCAACTAATTTTAGAATATTGATGGCAACTTTAGAATAATTATACTTTCTGATAGGAGAGATAATATAGTAGATGTGATATGTTAATGGATATATTCATGTACTGTAATATGCACATTTATATACACTGTGGAAAAATAAACAAAACCAAGACTTACCCTTCATGAATCTCCAAAGTAGTAAGTTCAGGAGAGCTATTACTTGTGCACAGAGAATGCTCAACAATAAAAGAAGAAAATGTCTAAGACTCCACCACTTTGAGATTGAGTGACAGTGACAAGACATAGGCTTATTATTTCAAAAGGAGTCCACCAATTTTTTTTAAATCAATCTGTACAGATTACTTAGGGAACTGCTTCCTAAAGTATTGTTGAAATTACTAGAAACATCTGGCTGCCACGCATCCACTTCCTTTAACTATTTCATCTGCTATAGTGAGAACACTGAGCCTCTCCAATCCCTCACACCCACCCCTCTCCTTATTTTTCTGGGAGGCTTAGTTTTTCATGAATTTGAGATGAACTTATGGCAAAAAAAAATGTGTTTTCTATCGGAAAGATGGTCTCAGTGTTTTATAATTGTAATTTGTACATTGACTTCTGCATCACTCTTGTTTTGAGTGTTATAATTAGGTCATTCTGGTTAACAATGTTTCGGATTAGGGGTGCCTGGGTGGCTCAGTTGGTGATTTTGATTTGGGCTCAGGTCCACCCCAGCTGTCAGTGCGGAGCCTGCTTGGGATTGTCTCTCTCCCTCTCTCTCTGCACTGCCCCACCCCCCTTGCCTGCGCTCTCTCTCCCTCAAAATAAATAAATAAATAAACACTTTAAAACAATGGTTCCAATTAACGTAAATATTTTAAAGGCAACCCCATTTTTTCCTAAGTGAAAACAACATTCCTGCAGGAGTCCTTTTGTTTTCTTCTGCTTTTCTGTGGACTTCAGAAACAGAGTTAGTTCTTGAAGACTAATCTTCATCATTATAGTCTGTTCAGCTTGAAGGATCTGTGAAGAAAATAAAAGGAAAAATTCAGTGAAACTGAGTTCTTTATTTTTTCTGTGTTCTGCTATTTGGTGGAAAGAATTCATAAATATCAGATATTAAAAAGAAGAGATGTCCGGGCTATATTCTGGAGTCAAAATCAATTCAGCTCAATCTTCTGTGCCTGTCACATCTAGAGCTTTGTTTCCGTACATTGAAAATTCATGTTCAGAAATACTGACTTCAAAACTCTGCAGGATCTTAAAAAGTAACTAAAAAATTCTTTTATAGAAGAAGCTCTCTTATCCTAAATCCACATAATCATGTCTGGACTAACTGAGTCTCTCCACATCTTTTGCAAAACTCACTGACTAATATCCTCCACTTCTGAACTCGTGTGGCAAGTATGTTGACACAGTTCTTCTCCCACTGGTTGAATTGTATATTTGCCAAGAGCCAGTTGTGTTTGCTCCCAAATCTGATTATGTCAATTGTGCTTGTTCTTGTAATTACCTAATTTAATTAAATATTATGTAAACTGATGAACGGAGAGAAGAGAGCTGTTATTTCTAAGTTGCATGCTTTGAAGACTCAGCAAAGCCAGTCACTAAAAAATTAGATTCAAAACATGTGAGGGAAAAACACCTGTAAAGGGGTGAGAAAAATTAGTTTTTCAACCTGGATTCTTCCCTGAGATTAATGCACAATTGTCAATAAATTCAGTTCAAGCTGGAAGCCATGAAAACTGCCTTACTCTGTTTGTGTGTCTCTTGATGAACTGACATTTCTCTTTAGCAAAAGAGTCGTGATTTTGGTTTTGTAAGATAAAAAGACCTCTGATGTATTTGGTATGTATTCCTTGAGAGAGTAGAGAATATTTGTATATTATTCATTCACTTATTTATTCAGCAAATAAATATTGACCTATCCTAGGCTTGGAATTCAAGGTCACTGCCCTTCAGGGCATATATCTGGTAGAGAGAAAAAGATACTTAAATAGATGGTGGCAATATCACTGGAGTTTTGAGAACAAGGAAGACTTGGCCAGATGAAAGCACTGTTTGTGAAAATCAGGATTATGAAATAATATGCAGTTTCAGGGGACCACATGTAGTAGCAAAGCATGAGGTACACAAGGTTGCAGGGGCCATGTGGTAATGGGTCTTTGTGTTGAACTCTAAAGTTATAACTTTATTCTGAAAGCTGTGAAGAATTGATGAATGGTTTTAAACCAGAGATCAAATTTCTGTTTTGAAATAATTAATCTAGTATCAGTTTAAAGTTTAAATTAAAGACACCAAAGACCAGTTAGGAGGATGTCATCTTATTGAGAAGTAATCAGTATCTGAACATCTAAACTAAAGTACTCTTAATAGTGACTTTGTATGTGGAGAGGGTAAGAGGCACAGGATGGGTGGGAGGGGCATAGAATGAGAAATTATTCTCATTTCTGAAGTTTCATCCCATCAGGATGTGACCAGATCAATTATAGTCTTACCAACACATATTTAACACAATGTTCTTTTCTGTTAAAATACTCAGTTGAGATTTGATTTTCAAGAACATTATACTTGGATTTTAGAATATTATGGTAAGGGACAATTGATAACATTATTCCAACAATATTTTTAATCAATGTTATATAAATTATATATAAATAATAACAATAATGCATCCAGTTTGGGACAATGATTAGTGCTTTAAAATATGTTCTTAGGGATTCCCCACTAGTTAGCATAACAGAGGTAGCTCTTTTAAATGAATAATTTCAAACTTTGTTTTTCTTGCTAATACATGAGAGTATCCAGAAGTACATATCAGAAGTTGGTTTAGTTGTGGATTGGGACACTCTATTTCCACCTTATTGTAAATATGATACTGCCTAAATTTCGAATAGATTCCTGTCCAATGAAGCCCCAAATTGAATTTGTTGGAAAATATCAAAAGCTGAGTTTGAAAAGGAATATGTAAAAGCTGGTTTAAACTTGGGGCTCTCAGCCACCACTGTGGATTTGTGTAAATAGAATATGCCCCAGATTAAAATAAAAGTGTATTGTTCTACCAACTTGAAAAGAGAATTTTCTAATAAATATTTGTATATACTCAATCAGTAAAACTGCTTAATGTCCTTTCCTGCAATAGGGAAAAAAACCCTGTCAGGCTGCAAACCCTATCACCAAAAGGTATCTTAAAACCAGGTGACAGAATACATCATTATTTGTTGAATGATTTCTGGGTCATTTTGTCAACACTAATTTTTAATGGAAATTATAAAATCATACTTCTCCTTTAAAGGTTGGTACTCAAATTTACCTGGAAAATAATGTGATTAAAGTACGAATCTGGATAATGCCTTCCTCAGGCAACAGATATAAAAGCTCAACTCTTAATATGCAGTAAGTCTGGAACTAACATCTTTTACCCCTCTTACCTTCTTACTTTGTTACCTAAATGTGCATTGTATGGTTGAAAGCTTTAGTGCGTCAACTAACAATGCACTTTTCATTATTCAAAGCTTTAAAAAAAATCCCCTTAATAATTTTGCAGTTCTAAAGATGAGATTGTCATAAATGTCCAGCTATATAAGATCAGAATTAAATCATTTGTAAGCAAAGTAGCTTAGAAACTAGCAAAAACCACCTCAGACTTCTCCTATTCTTCTCTTTATTCACGGAACTGTGCTGCAGGTAATTTTGAGGAGGCAGCACTCCATTTATTGTACAATTATGTCATGTTATTTTCCTATTGCCACAAAGCTGCCATGAAGCATGCTTCATATATGCCTGAAGAGTTTACCTTGTATGAATATTTGCATTAAATAAATGAAAATTCACCTCTTTCTACAGATATCATGCAGAGACACAAAAGTGTTCCCTGCTATTAGAAATGGGCTCGTACAGACTATAAAAATTGTAAATGAATTTTTGCTTGATTTGTTCCATTTATATAAAATAGATTGAACATGCAGCTTTATGAAAATGTGTTTATTTAACCAGAAACCACAAATATTTTTTAAAATGCTCTTTTCTATTTAACTTTTAATTCCAAGATTTCTTTTTATGAATGTTCATAGTGATTTTATTGAACTGTAAGGTAAAATAAATGTAGCAGTGGGATTTTGTAGATTTTTTTTTCAACAAAGTGTTTACTTGGGGTAGAACATAACTTTTAGAGCCTTGGTTGATAGATGGTTGAAATCAAATGCCTGCAACAGCACAGACAGCAGATTCAGGGTGACTTCATTCTGAATACTTAGCATTCGAAGTCAATGTAAACTCTAGTGGACATTGGAAAGCACCCATAAGAATTGTATATTTTTATTATGATTCAAAATTCCCACATGGATGTACTTTTCTTTATTAGCAAACTCAGCAAGAGAAAGCTGGATCCTTTACATAGTAATTGCATTCCTATTCTGAAATGCTAGCAAACCAAATCAAAATGGTAATCTCCGTTGTGAACATTGTGCTTGTGCTCTGTTCTCCAAAAGAGCGCACGAATATATGCATATATGTACATATAATGTAATAATTAGTGTTTCAAAATAGAAATTAAATAACAGCTGAAAAAAATGCATCCAAGGAAATGAAGTTGGAGTACAAATCTATTTTGGTTATCCTGTCGGTAATTCATGCTGGATAATCATGAGCCCAGCAGTTAATGACCTCTACTCTGATACATTAAGTCCAACCAAAGATAATGGTGTCCTGGGTAAATTAACAAACCCAGTGGTAAACTTGCTTCCAGTTCAGCAGGAGACAGTGTGCAAATTAGCATTAGTTCTTAATAAGATCAGTGTCCTACAATCCACAGTTCTACAGTGCTCATAATGCTGTCTCTTTTCAGGTGAAAATTTTTTTCTCCCGAGAAACCTTGCACAATACATTCTCTTGACTGAGATTGTTGTCATCCTAATCAGTCCCCCACCTTAAAACTTTCTCCATTTTTCCCACTTTCATGCTGTGAAGGCTGCTGTGAGTTGTTGAGAATGATTATTCATTTGTAAGCTTCTTTAATAACATTTTCGTTAGATGTTGAGGTTCCCAGCAGAGTCACCCAAGAATTTGATTTTATAATTATAACCATTCTGCAAAAGTTACGGTCAGTGTATAGGCAATCTTACTAATCGCCACTTTGCGTGTCTTTGTCAAGCAGCATTTATATTTTGTTAAGTAAATGGTACACCCCGTGGACAAGTAGGCACTGAGTTATTTTGCAGGACACTGGGTCTTTTAGGTAGCTGTGTTTGTTTCAGGCTGTATTTGGAAAGGGCAGACCTGTAGTAGAGATGGGAGTTGTTTTAAAAATCGATTTTAAAGCCATGTTTTACACAGTCTGAAAAAATATGTATTTTTAAGTACAATTATCAGGAGAAAAACCTGTGATACATATGATACTGGTGCACATCTGCTATTTTATTTGCATTAGATATATTTGACTTTTATAGAGGACCTGCTAAAAATGATATATGGAGCATTAGAGTTTCAAATAGATGACACTGAAGTGCCTAAGCAAATAAGGTGTATCTGTGCGTGCATGTGCATGTATATTTGTGTACATGTGTATCCATGTGTGTTTATGTATGTGCACAACCACCTATCTTAAGAGTTGAAGCACATGACAATGAAAGTCTGCATGCATATTTCGATGCATTTGGGATGTTTAGGACATAAGATCTCACATATTACCTGTCAAAAGTTTTGTAAGTAAAAAAAAAAAAAAGTTAAATACATGGATCTTGTCTGAAGAATCCTCTCACTGTAAAATGTTTACCTTTTGTGACACATACTATTATTTCATGATTATGTTAAAATACTCTTAAAGAGTTTTACATGTTAACCAGCTACTAAGAATGCCTTAATAGAGTACTAATTTTTGTTAGAGGTGTCTCGACAATTTGAATTTTATATGCATGCATTATGTTTTCTTAAAATGGGAAAATTATGCATCTGAAGGAATCTGTCTAGAATAATGGGGTTCTATAGAGGTTACTTTAATCACGTTCTCCAGCAGTTATAGCTGTTTTACATCTTATTTGCAACAAAAGGGAACTCTAATTATCTTCAAAAAGAGCATAAAATGGTGTGCCTTGCTGCTGATGTAATGTTGATTCCTGAATGCTGGTGATAGGAACTGACAACTAAATGCGTGTCACACTTTTCAGAAATCAGCCGTGGTGACAGGATAACCACCTTTTGTGACCTGGGAGCCCAAAGAGGGAGTATATATTTGCCTGTTAAGTAGAAACAATTTGCGGTCTTTATTTTTTTTTAATAAAAATATATTTGTCCCTGGGTTAAAAATAATTTATTTACTAATGCTAAAACTTGCTCGTGTGATTTAAATTTGAGAAGCCACCTACTACTGTAAATTATCCTAAGTATATTTAATCTCATTTCGAATCATGAAAAAGGAGAGTAGCCTGAACCTCTGACCCTCCATTTCCTTCCATTTTCTTCTTTTTGGCTTACAGACATAGGTGGGTATATATTTATGCCCAGTGCTGGAGTCCTGCATATATGATTAACATGTGCTTGCAGTTTCATTTCCAACTCACACAGATCTCATTTATAAATACAAATGAGATGCATATAGCCTATTACAAAATATTAAAATTAGAATTGGAAAGAAGATTGCATGTTTTAAGTCTGGCTGCAGTAGTCATGTTATACAGTGTTTGTAAGATTGAACTGGTCGACTCTGAGCCTTAGATATGAAATTAATCAGTGCAGGTCTGTAATATACTGCAAATAACCAACCTGAACCACAGGATATGATTTAAGGTTCACATTAAGCCATGGTGAGCTGGTCTAGAAAAGAAGTCATACTCATCCATACATGGCATGTTCAGATATACAGAACTCAACCTCAAACCTAAAGTTGAGCCTTTGTGGACAATAAAACCCATACCTTGTACTCAGATAGACTTTTATGCACAACAGTGACATGGTATCAGATCCTATTGCTCTATCTGTCTTTTCTTCTCTCCAGCCTAGAGTGGAGACTTGAAAGGGGGCCAGAGGTAAAGTGCAGAAGAGACATTTTCCTGTATTATCTACACAATTACACAAAATATATCTTTATTATGGCTGCTTAGACCAGAGCAAATTTTCAGTGAGCTCTGAATTTTGAACATACAGTACACATTTATGGCTCAACTATTTACAGAGTAGATTAATCTACTTTTAGAATTAAGTTGGCATTGCCTCTCTCCCTTCACCCCACTAGCTTTCAAGTTTTCAATAATACAACTGAACTATAAGGAATAGTAGTAGAGAGATGGAGAGAGAAAAAATAGAAAAAGAGAAAGAGGGAGGGGAGCAGAGAGAGGTGAGAAAGATACAGATCTGTAGTCAAGTTTGATAAAACTATAAATATGCTCAAATAATTATTGCCTTTTAAGATTATGTGCACTTTCCACTACAAAAATAGTAAATCAAAAGTGGCTATAAATAAAACTCTACATTATAGCAGATGGTGTAATTCAAATGAATACCTCCATTCATCCAACAAAAATTACTTCAACTTTTCTTTTTTTCTCCCAGCCTCATCGGATATAATTGGCATATAACGTTGTGTAAGTTTAAGATATACGATGTAATGATTTGATATATGTATATACTACAATATGATTACCACAGTAAGGTCAGTTAATACATCCATCACCACACATAGTTACAATTTATTTCAGCATCTCTTGAGACAGTGAGTACCCTGTATGTTGAGGCCACAGTAGTGAACAAGGCAAATTAAAGAGGCAATAGTGTAGTTGAGTAGATACAGGATATAATTAATAACTGAATTCCAATCATGATATGGTAAAAAGTAAGTGCAGGGTACTAGAGGTCAGGGAAGATATCCTTGAGGAAAAGACGACAGAAATTAACTGCAGGATTTGGGTGGGGAGGGAGGGGAGAGTAGAAGCTGTTGATGTTGGTAGCGGTTGTAGATAGAGTGTGGCAGAGTGAGTGATGTTGTCCCTGGAATTAAGCTGTCCATATATTCCCTCAACGGTGAGAGCGGTAATATTCTTTTCGTTGCCTCTGAGTTCAAGGAGAGTGTCCTGGGTGCCCTGTGATGATAGAAAACCAATTGCCCTTCTACTGTCTAAACAAACTAATTCTTTTTTGCTGTTGTTAATACAGACCTGGGAATCTGAAACAACTAACTTCGACAATTTCTAACTGTGCAACTTGGGAAATTTACTTGAGCCTCCATCTCCTCATTTGTAAAACAGAGATAACACCTCCATTATTGGGTTATTATAGGGAGTAGATACATAAAGCATCATACCTAGTACATACTCATGAAAATAGATTCCTAAGTTGGACATAATAAAGAAAAGTTTTCTGGAAAGGATTTGTAGATACAACAGAGGGGGGGAAAAAAAGCAAAGATGATTCCCCCTCTGTCTGCTGCCTAAAAATCCTTCATGGAGGAATCATTTCTTCAGTGTTGACATCCAAGTCTGCACCATTAAATAATACATTAAGTTCCAGCTCCTGGAGGTCAAACCATTCATTGTGCCTTGGTTTCACTATACACTTACTCTGCATGGGTTGTATCAGAATTTTACCGAGTTTTTTTTATGGAATTACATGCTACACGTAAAAAAGAAAGCAAATTTTTTCTTGACCAAATACATTTAGGAAACTTTGGCTAAATGAAGCCAAACACTTCTCAAAACCTTTTATTTAAGCTAATGTGCATTGTTTATTCCTTACCCTAGGCCCCAGCAGAGGGTATGGTATATTTCATTTTCCAAATATTCTTGACATATCAGAGCTTCTAGGGAAATGCTCTTCCTCAAGAGGAACAAAGCTCTCCTTGCCCCTCTTAAAGGCTTTAATCAGGTGCTTCTCATTTTCTTTCTCTCACATGCACTCACACATTTCTCTTGTGAGAAAAATGGTTATTAAAAATGGAAAGAGTCTCGAGGCAGTGTGGTACTGCTGTAAAGATAGAAATGCAGATCAATGGGATAGAACCAAGAGTCCAGAAATAAACTTTTACATTGATGGTCAATTAATTTTTGACAAGTTGCCCAGAACAATTCAGTGGGAAAAAGAATAGTCTTTTCAGCAAATGGTGCTGGAACAATTTGATGTCCACATGCAAAAGAACAGGGTTAGACCCCTTACTTACACCATACACAACAATGAACTCGAAATAGATAACAGATCTGAATGTAAAAGTGAAAACTATGAACCCCTTAGAAGAAAATGTAGGAATCAATCTTTATGATTTGTGGTTAGACAGTGATTTCTTAACTACAACACCAAAAGTATAGCAACAAAAGAAAAGAGTAGATAAATTGGACATTATCAAAATTAAAAGTTCTTGTGCTGCAGACAACACCATGAACAGAGTAAAAAGATAACCCAGAAAATGGGAGGAAATGTTTGCAAATTATATATTTGATGTAGGGTTTGTATCCAGAAAAAATAAAGAACCCTAACTATTCAATAATAAAAATAAAAATAACCCACTTTATAAGTGGGCAAGGAATTTGAATATATATTTCTCCAAATAAGATATACACATAGCTAATAATCACATGTTCAACATCATTAGTCATTAGGGAAATGCAAATTGAAACTATAATGAGATATCACTTCACATCTACTAGCATGGCTATAATAAAAAAGACCCACATTCATAAAGTTGGCAAGAATGTGGAGGAATTGGAAAGCTCATTCATTGCTGTTGGGAATGTACAATGGTGAAGCCCCTTGGAAGCACCATTTGGGAGTTCCTCAATAAGTTAAACATAGAGTTACCATGTAACTGAGCAATTCCACTCTTAGATACCTACCCAAAAGGAACAAAAACATGTGTACACAAAAACTTGTACATGAATGTTCATAGCTACATTATTCATAAGCGCCAAAAACTGCTAACAATTCAAATAAATATCCATCAACTGGTGAATGAATAACAAAATATGTTATATCCACACAATGGCATATTATTTGGGAAAAAACAAATGAAATTCTAATACATATGTCAGTATGGATGAACCTCGTAAACATTATGTAATTGAAAAGCCAGTCATGAACACCACATATTGAATAATTATATTAATATGAAATGTCCAGGATAGGCAAATCTATACAGACAGAAAATATATTTATTACTGACTGCATGGGGCTATAGAAGAGTAAGGAGGGAATGGGAAGCAACTGCTTTTGGGTACAAGGTTTCTTTTAGGGATGATGAAATTGTTCTGAACTTAGATTGTGGTGATTGCACAATTCTACAAACAATATTAAAACACATTGAATTGCATACTTAAAAGGGTGAAGGCAATGGTATGTAAGTCATATCTCATTTCAATAAAGCTGTTAAAAAAAAACCTGGATGACAACACACACACACACACACACACACACACACAGATGGATTTGCTAGTTCAGAATGAGATTCACCAGGATAAAACGCAGTTTTTCATAATTTTCTAAAATAGGAGTAATAATACAGAAAGGCAAATCCAAATACAACCAAGATTTCTGTAACTGCTGTCAAGCCCAAATTCATTTCACAAAACAAAATAATTTGTGAATATAGATAATGTATATTCAGGTTTATACACACAAAGTAAAACTCTGGAGACCACTGATGCCTACTCACTGTTATCATTATGAAAATATTTAATTGTTATAGCTCTGATTTTGTGTTTTTTGTATTTTTATTCTGTAATTTTAGGACAATAATAGAGCTCATTGCAAACCAAAGAAATCGTTGGTATTAATCTGGACTGTCAAACAGAAATAATGTATCCAAAATTTAAGATAAATGTACACGTAAGAAAAAATATTTAATATTATTTCTGAGTGTTTTACTAGGCAAAGAATCTTTATAAACTACTGAGTTGAGAGAGAGATGACTTTGATGGAGGAATTTTTATTCAATCACTTAACATCCCTCTTTTGACTGATTTTACATAATAAATGAAGGGAAACCTGTATTTAAAGTCTGTGAAGCTAATCTCTTTTCTCCATGATTTTCAGATATATGCAAAGAATAAATTTTTATTCAAAGATTAAGGCATAATTTTAAAATTTTAGTATCATTATATTAGTATATTATTTAATCCAGATGGGATTAAACATATAGCAACTATATAGAACCTTTTCTTCTAAAATTGAGTTATTTTCAGATATTAGCTTTGGTAACTAATGTTCCTGATATGGTACAAGTGCAGACCTAAGAAAGCAGGACAAATGGATACCCTGGCAGAAAGGAACTGTATTTGCCCTTCCCTAATGGCAAAGGATGTTGAACACCTTTTCATTTGCTTATTTGCCAGCTGTATATCATCTTTGGCTTTTGCCAATCTCCTAGATGGATTGTTTGTTTGTTTACTGTAGAGCTGTGAGAGTTTTTTATTTATTCTAGATATCAGTCCTTGGTAGGATATGTGGTTTACAAACATTTACTTCCAGGCTGTATCTTGTCAGATTTTCTCTCTCTTTCTCTCTTTGTCTCTCCCTCCCTCCCTCCCTCCCTCTCTTTCTCTCTCTCTCTCTCTCTCTGTGTGTGTGTGTGTGTGTGTATGTGTA